>NW_027170830.1:72500-92500 GCF_036898095.1 Palaemon carinicauda
AACCTAGTCCTGTAATG
Source organism: Palaemon carinicauda (assembly GCF_036898095.1). Taxonomy (NCBI): domain Eukaryota; kingdom Metazoa; phylum Arthropoda; class Malacostraca; order Decapoda; family Palaemonidae; genus Palaemon; species Palaemon carinicauda. Next base: position 72,518 of record NW_027170830.1, read on the forward strand.
TTGACGTTCGGATTTCCCTCAACCCTTGCTATCTCTTCAAAGAAACGTTGTATGGGTGATGACTCTGTCTCTGCCAGTTTTTCAAAGTTCACAGTAGCTGAAGTCACTACCTGTATCCATATGACACAGAGTAATAGTGAAGCCAGTGGAAGCCACTTCGACATTGTGATGGTTTTTCTGTTAGAACAGAGAGAGGAATTGGAGGGGACGTTTAAATGAAGTACCTCTTAAACATGAATACTTGCAAAATATTAAAGATTGATAGAAAATTATCATGATTTGATGATGTCAGCAAACGGGGATAATAGCAACATTTATACTCGGGAAATTAGCCTCTAAATCTTCATTTCCTAATTTATTTATTATTTCCATTTCATGACACAGGAAAAATGTATGGGGAATGCATGGACATAGAATATAATGTATGAGGATTTCATTAGCTCATGAAAAATTAATGGGGCATGCATGGACAAGGGAAAAATGTATGGGACATACATGGACATATGGAAAATGTATGGTTACCCTTTAGATTATCGTCATTTATCTTTATTTATTATTTCCATGTCATGACACAGAAAAAATGTATGGGGAATACAGGGACATAGAATAAGATTCCTGAGGAATTCATTAGCACATCAAAAATGAAGGGGGCATACGTGGACAAGGGAAAATGTATGGGACATACATGGACACATGGAAAATGTATGGGGCATGCATTGCCACATGAAAAATGTATGGAGTATGCATGGATAAAGAAAAAATATATGGAACATACATGGACACAGAAAAATGTTTGTGTCATGTATGGACACATGCAAAATAAATGAGGCATTCATGGGTAAAGAAAAATGTATGGGGAACCCATGGACACAGGTAAAACTGTAAATACTGAATTATGTTATGTTGTGTACTGATTAATCACAGATAATTAGCATTAATACAGTGCATTATCTTGTTAAATGATAGGCGATAATGCTTCTTATGTAAATCATTAAAAATGAAATGGTTTTAAAGCTATGAAAGTTTAATTTTTATTGGAAATTTTGTACTTGGGTTCCATTATTCCTTTATTAACTAGAAGGTACAGTAAATGATGCTTTAATATCTTTCTTCTTTTGATGTGATTAAACATTTAAAAAGGTCTTAAAGTTTTTCTAAAAAGTAAAAAAAGATAAACCAAGCATAAATATGTATTTTGATTTTGTAGATGTAAAAGGGCTCTAAATTTAAAAGCAAGAGTATAGTGAAATCATGGGCAATTGTTATTAGAATATCGTTTGTCCTAAATGGTAGACAAAAGTAGATTTTAGAAATATCTAAATGCAAATGTTGAAGAAGATGAGCACCCAAGAATTCCTAGTAGCACTTCCCACGCTTCTGATTTAATGATATACTTTTTATTATTATTATTATTATTATTATTATTATTATTATTATTATTATTATTATTTGCTAAGCTACAACCCTAGTTTTAAAAGAAGGACGATATAAACCCAGGGGCCCCAACAGGAAAAATAGCCCAGTGAGGAAAGGAAACCAGAAAAAATAAAATATTTTAAGAACAGTAACATTGAAATAAGCATTTCCTATATAACTATGAAAACTTTAACAAAACAAGAGGAAGAAAAATTAGGTAGAATAGTGTGCCCGAGTGCACCCTCAAACAAGAGAACTCTACTCCAAGAGAGTGGAAGACTATGGTAAAGAGGCTATGGCACTACCCAAGACTAGCGAACAATGGTTTGATTTTTGGTGTGCCCTTCTCCTAGAGGAACTGCTTATCAAGAGCAGTGTCTTGGGTTAGAGTTCTCTTGCTTGAGGGTACACTTGGGCACACTATTCTATCTTAATTCTCTTTTTATTGTTTTGTTAAAGTTTTTATAGCTTATATAGGAGATATTTATTTCAATGCTGTTGCTCTTCTTAAAATATTTTATTTTTCTTTGTTTCCTCTCCTCACAGACCTATTTCCCCTGTTGGAGCCCCGGGGCTTATAGCATCCTGCTTTTCCAACTAGGGTTGTAGCTTAGCAAATAATGATAATAATAGTCACTATTGGGGGAGAAAGGCAATTGAGATCAAGTCACTGATTTATATCTTACCACGAGACGACTGAGTTGTTTCCTTCTCCAAGGCTCTGGAGAACTGTGGTGTGGTGGAGGTTCCGGGCCATATTTAAGCTATGGATAGGTTCCTCTATCCACTGGGAACCCAACCAGACCCCCGAAGGTCTAAGCTTATGACTGGAATTTTAATTACTCTCTCCCTCTCTCTCTCTCTCTCTCTCTCTCTCTCTCTCTCTCTCTCTCTCTCTCTCTCTCCAGTTGCATTCATCGTTTCCTTTATTTATTAATGTTACTTGGTATTAGGTGGATTTTTTTTTATCATTTTTGAAATGCTTTTGTTTGTCCGACAACTCAAATAATGTTGTGTGTACTCTTTGGCTAGTGTCTGGAGAGTCCACTAGTGTCTAGAGGGTCCACTAGAGTGTAGAGGGCCCACTAGAGTCTAGAGGACCCACTAGAGTCTAGAGAGCCCACTAGTGTCTAGAGGGTCCGCTAGTGTCTTGAAGATTCACTAGTGTCTAAATGGTTCACTAGTATTTAGAGGATCCACTAGTGTCTAGAGGGCCCACTAGTGTCTAGAAGATTCACTAGTGTCTAAATGGTTCACTAGTATCTAGAGGATCCACTGGTGTCTAGAGGGTTCACTAGTGTTTAGAAATTCCACTAGTGTCTAGAGGATCCACTAGTGTCTAGAGAGGATTCACCAGTGTCTAGAGGGTCCACTAGTGTCCAGAAGATTCACTAGTGTCTAAACGGTCCAGTAGTATCTAGAGGGTTCACTAGTGTCTAGAGGGTCCAATACTGTCTTGTTTAGAGATTCCACTAGTGTCTAAAGGGTCCACTAGTGTCTTGAAGATTCACTAGTGTCTAAATGGTTCACTAGTATTTAGAGGAGTCACTGGTGTCTAGAGGGTCCACTAGTGTCTAGAGATTCCACTAGTGTCTAGAGGATCCACTAGTGTCTAGAGGGTCCACCAGTGTCTAGAGGGTCCACTAGTGTTTAAATTATTCACTAGTGTCTAGAGGATCCACTAGTGTCTAGAAGGTCCACTAGTGTCTAGAAGGTCCACTAGTTTGTAGAGGGTCCACTAGTGTCTAGATGATCCACTAGTGTCTAGAGGGTCCACTAGTGTCCAGAAGATTCACTAGTGTCTAAACGGTCCAGTAGTATCTAGAGGGTTCACTAGTGTCTAGAGGGTCCAATACTGTCTTGTTTAGAGATTCCACTAGTGTCTAAAGGGTCCACTAGTGTCTTGAAGATTCACTAGTGTCTAAATGGTTCACTAGTATTTAGAGGAGTCACTGGTGTCTAGAGGGTCCACTAGTGTCTAGAGATTCCACTAGTGTCTAGAGGATCCACTAGTGTCTAGAGGGTCCACTAGTGTCTAGAGATTCCACTAGTGTCTAGAGGATCCACTAGTGTCTAGAGGGTCCACCAGTGTCTAGAGGGTCCACTAGTGTCTAGAGATTCCACTAGTGTCTAGAGGATCCACTAGTGTCTAGAGGGTCCACCAGTGTCTAGAGGGTCCACTAGTGTTTAAATGATTCACTAGTGTCTAGAGGATCCACTGGTGTCTAGAGGGTTCACTAGTGTCTAGAGGGTCCACTAGTGTCTAGAGGGTTCACTAGTGACTCTAGAGGGTTCACTAGTGTCTAGAGGGTCCACTAGTGTCTAGAGGGTTCACTAGTGACTCTAGAGGGTTCACTAGTGACTCTAGAGGGTCCACTAGCATCTAGAGAGTCCACAACTCTCTAGGGGGTCCACCTTGTTCCTCTGATATCCTTCAACATATATCCTATGTGGTACATGAATGGCCTAATCTTAAACTATCAACCAACCTTTGTCACTGTCAACTTTACCTGTTTTGGAAGGAGGTACTCTGTATTTAAACCATAGATTTTTACCCTTGGGCGTATCTCTAACTTCCTTTCCTTTATATTTTTTGTAGATTTATCTTTTTTGAACCTTTTTAATACAGTAATTCATTGATACAGTTACTGCAACACTTTATAATGTAGTTCATATACAGATACAGCAATCAACTTTTTGCATTAGCCTTAATTTTGACTATCTGGAAAATGCTATGATTTAGGGTTGTGGTGGTCGATGTGGTAACGTCCCTGACTGGTGAACGCCAGATTGGGGTTCGAGTTCCACTAAAATTCATTAGTTTCTTTGGACACTGCAACCTCACCATTATTGTGAGCTAAGGATGGAGGTTATGGGGGAGCCTATAGATCTATCTGCTGAGTCATCATCAGCCATTACCTGGCCCTCCTTGGTCCTAGCTTGGGGGGAGAGGAGGCTTGGGCGGTGATCATATAATGTGGTTAGTCTCTAGAGCATTTTCATGCTCGATAGGGCAATGTCACTGTTCCTTTCCCCTGCCATTCATGAGCTGCCTTTAGGATTTAATTTTAGGGATATTTTATAGATAACTTCCGGCGGATATTTTTAGAAAAAATTAGAGATTAATTCATAGTTTCTTAACATTAGTAATTGAATTTAATTATGACTATAGAATTGACATTGTTACAAAAAGATGATGTGTGAGTATATGTTAAGAAGGAATTCTGGGGAGATATCCATGAAAGTTGTTACCCTGATATTAGCTCGGCCAGATCTTACGAACCAGGCCGTTTTGTATAAATAGCTAAAGGAGTCCAAGCGGCCGCCATATTGATATTAATATTGATATTGGAAATGATTAAACATTGAACTCTAGTCTGCATATCATCAGCCTGTTTACTAAAGAAAAAGAAGAAGGGATTCCTACCCGGTTTGTTGTGGCCTGATTGGTAACGTCTCTGCCTGGTGTTTGCCAAACCGGGGTTCTAGTCCCCCTCAGACTCCTTAGTGCCTTTAGTGTCTGCAACGTTGCCATCCTTGTGAGCTAAGGTTGGGGGTAGTTGGGGGAACCTATAGGTCTATCTACTGAGTCATCAGCAGCCATTGCCTGGCCCTTCCTGGTCCTTGGGTGGAGAAGGGTCTTGGGTGGTGATCATATAATGTGGTCAGTCTCTAGGGCATTCTCCTGCTCGATAGGGCAATGTCACTGTCCCTTGCCTCTGCCATTCATGAGCGACCTTTAAACCCTTTAAAGTTAAGCATTACATTTGAATTTTGCTGTGATAAGTCACATTACTATAATGTAATTAAGTAACTTTGTGGTGAGGAAATACTGTAATCATTAAGCCTAGATTTTATAAAATTATCTGTATAATGATTTTTCATCTGGAAACTATCTACTCCTAAAATATTTTTCATCAAAGTTGTAGGATAATTGACAATATTTATTAAATCCATTATTCTGCAAGCCTCTAAGATTACCGCAAGAAATTAAGACTGCATTTCGATTATGTCACTGTGATTGAACTGTTTTGAACTTCTGAACACTTTATAGGCTATTTGGATTCCCAAGTCACATCCAGAAATCTCTGACGAGTAGTTTCGTAGAGTTTATGGAATGCATTCCCAAAATATTTTCATTCCAGCTTGTGGAATGAAAATTTTAAAGACTTACAATTTGAAGTACCCGTGATCCAGTCATGTTCATGACTATAGTTTTCATTAGTGAGCCTATTGGGAACATCCCTGCCTGGCAATCTGTTTTCATTAGTGAACCTATTGGGACCATCCCTGCCTGGCAATCTGTTTTCATTAGTGAACCTATTGGGACCATCCCTGCCTGGCAATCTGTTTTCATTAGTGAACCTATTGGGACCATCCCTGCCTGGCAATCTGTTTTCATTAGTGAACCTATTGGGACCATCCCTGCCTGGCAATCTGTTTTCATTAGTGAACCTATTGGGACCATCCCTGCCTGGCAATCTGTTTTCATTAGTGAACCTATTGGGAACATCCCTGCCTGGCAATCTGTTTTCATTAGTGAACCTATTGGGACCATCCCTGCCTGGCAATCTGTTTTCATTAGTGAACCTATTGGGACCATCCCTGCCTGGCAATCTGTTTTCATTAGTGAACCTATTGGGAACATCCCTGCCTGGCAATCTGTTTTCATTAGTGAACCTATTGGGACCATCCCTGCCTGGCAATCTGTTTACATTAGTGAACCTATTGGGAACATCCCTGCCTGGCAATCTGTTTACATTAGTGAACCTATTGGGAACATCCCTGCCTGGCAATCTGTTTTCATTAGTGAACCTATTGGGAACACCCCTGCCTGGCAATCTGTTGGATGGGGGTTCTAGACTAGCTCGAGCTCCATATTTTCTAGTTGTGTCTGCAACATTACCATCCTTGTGAGCGAGGGATATGGGGTTTGGGGAAGCCTATAGGTCTACCTGCTGAGTCATCAGCAGTCATTGCCTGACCCTCCTTGGTCCTAGCTTGGGTGGAGAGGGGCTTGAGCCCTGATCATATGCCCTGTTTCTTGTCTCTGTCATTCATTAGCGACTTTAAACCCTTAAACATAACTTTAATTCTTCTTCACTCAAGGAGTTAACTACTGGATTGTAATTGTTCAGTGGCCACTTTCCTCTTGATAAGAGTAGAACAGTCTCTTTAGCTATGGTAAGCAGCTCTTCTAGGAGAAGGATACTTCAAAATCAAACCATTGTTCTCTAGTCTTGGGTACTGCCATAGCCTCTGTACCATGGTCTTCCACTGTCTTGGGTTAAAGTTCTGTTGCTTGAGGGTACACTCGGACACACTATTCTATCTTATTTCTCTTCCTCTTCTTTTGTTGAAGTTTTTATAGTTTATATAGGAAATATATATTTTAATGTTGTTAGTGTTCTTAAAATATATTTTTCCTTGTTTCCTTTCCTCACTGGGCTATTTTCACTGTTGTGGCAACAGGGCCCCCTGGGATTATTGCATCCTGCTTTTCCAACTAGGGTTGTAGCTTAGCAATTAATAATAATGGTAATAATAATGATAATGAATAAATAATAAATAAGAAATAATAAATAAGGATAATAATAATGATAATAATAATAATAATAATAATAATAATAATAATAATAATAATAATAATGAAAAGCATCATTCAAACATAGTGATTTTTTAAAAATTCTGGGATAGCTTGTAGTTTCACAGCAATAACAAGACCAACTGCTTTACCTCTTTAGAGGAATTAGAAAATCAGACAAGAAAAATCATTAATATTTCACAGGTGTTTGTGTTCAATCAATTAAAAAGCTTCGCTTAATTAAAAAGTCTTTCTAAAGTGAATGCATTTCGAAAGAGATTATGCACATGTGTTTGTGCCTTTGAAAAATTAATTACAGGAGTAAATATAAATTAAAGGTTATTTTATTCTTAAGTGATTTGTATTCACATAATTGTTTAGATGATAAATTCTAGATAGTTTCAGGGATTTAAATGTTTTATGAATAATTCAGGGAGGAAGGTATTCACTTTAGTATGGAATAGTGGAGAATTATTATCTGCCTTTCAAATTGAAGGAGCGATTAGTTAATGTCAATTAGTGTTATTAATTGCTAAGCTGAAACCCTAGTTGGAAAAGCAGGATATGCAATTAGCCCAGGGGCTCCAACAGGGAATGTTACCCAGTGAGGAAAGAAAACAAGGAAAAATAGAATATTTTAAGAACTACAACAACATGGAATAAATATATCCTATGTAAACTATAAAAACTTTAACCAAACAGGAGGAAGAGAAATAAGATAGAATATTGTGCCTGAGTGTATCCTCTAGCAAGGGAACTCTAACCCCAGACAGTGGAAGACCATGGTACAGAGGCTATGGTACTACCAAAGACTAGAGAACAATGGTTTGATTTTGGAGTGCCTTTCTCCTAGAAGACCAGGAAGTTAGAAAGATCCTTCCACAATCTAGTCACAGCTGGAATAAAACTTCTAAAATACTCACATTCACAAACTCTGGTCAAAATAAGGAGGGATCATTCACATTCACAAAGCTCTGGTCAAAATAAGGAGGAATAATTCTCACATTCATAAAGCTCTGGTTAAAATAAGTAGGGATACCTTTCACATTCACAAAGTTCTGGTCAAAATAAGGAGGGATAATTCTCACATTCACAAAGCTCTGGTCAAAAAAAGGAGGGATAATTCTCACATTCAAAAGCTCTGGTCAAAATAAGGAGGATAACTCACATTCACAAGCTCTGGTCAAAATTTGGAGGGATAATTCTCACATTCACAAGCTCTGGTCAAAATAAGAATGGATAACTCTCACATTCACAAAGCTCTGGTCAAAATAAGGAGGGATAATTCTCATATTCAGAAGCTCTGGTCAAAATAAGAAGGGATAATTCTCACATTCACAAGCTCTGATCAAAATAAGGAGGGATAATTCTCACATTCACAAAGCTCTGGTCAAAATAAAGAGGGATAATTCTCACATTCACAAAGCTCTGGTCATTTTAAGGAGGGATAATTCTCATATTCACAAAGCTCTGGTCAAAATAAGGAGGGATAATTCTCACATTCACAAAGCTCTGGTCATTTTAAGGAGGGATAATTCTCATATTCACAAAGCTCTGGTCAAAATAAGGAGGGATAATTCTCACATTCACAAAGCTCTGGTCATTTTAAGGAGGGATAATTCTCATATTCACAAAGCTCTGGTCAAAATAAGGAGGGATAATTCTCACATTCACAAAGCTCTGGTCAAAATAAGGAGAGATAATTCTCACATTCACAAGCTCTGGTCAAAATAGGGAGGGTAACTCACATTCACAAGCTCGGGTCAAAATAATTCTCACATTCACAAAAGTCTGGTCAAAATAAGGAGGGGTAATTTTCACATTCACAAAGCTCTGGTCAAAATAAGGAGGGATAACTCTCACATTCACAAAGTGTTGGTCAAAATAAGGAGGGATAACTCACATTCACAAAGTGTTGGTCAAAATAAGGAGGGATAACTCTCACATTCACAAATCTCTGCTCAAAATAAGGATCGACAATTCTCACATTCACAAAGCTCTGGTTAAAATAAGGAGGGATAATTCTCACATTCACAAGCTCTGGTCAAAATAAGGAGGGATAAATCTGACATTCACAAATCTCTGGTCAAAATAAGGAGGGATAATTCTTTCATCCACAAAGCGCTGGTCAAAATAAGGAGGGATAATTCTCACATTCACAAAGCTCTGGTCAAAATAAGGAGGGATAATTCTTTCATCCACAAAGCGCTGGTCAAAATAAGGAGGGATAATTCTGACATTCACAAATCTCTGGTCAAAATAAGGAGGGATAATTCTCACATTCACAAAGCTCTAGCTAACATAAGGAAAGATAAACCTAACATTATTACAAACCTCTCCAGAAACATCAACAATTCAGGGTTTAAAGGTTTAAAGGCTGCCCTTAAATGGAAGAGACAAGTGACAGTGACATTACCCTATGAAGCAGAACAATGTCCTAGAGACTGACCTTATATGTATATGATCAGCGCGCAAGCCACTCTCCACACAAGGAGGGCCAGGCAATGGCTGCTGATGACCCAGCAGATAGACCTATAGGCTCTCCAAAACTCCCCATCCATACCTCACAACGATAGTGAGGTTACAGCGACCAAAGGAACTAACGAGTTTGAAAGGGACTTGAACCCCAGTCTTGCAATCACCAGTTAGGGACGTTACCACATCGGCCACCATAACACATTCTTATGTCAAGGGGAATGGAATCATATGCAAAACTAGAAAAGCACTCTGAGAGTGCAGACTTCCGCCACGGCAACATATTTCTCGAGGTTAGGGTTAATTCTCTAGACCTGTTGCTCGGCCTTGACCTTGATCTTTGACCTAGGACTTTCAAAATTTAAATACTTTCAGGTCTCAACGTAACAATTAATCTCTTAAAGTTTTAATGCTCTATGAGTAAAACTGGCCAGGAGGTTGTTCACAAATAAAGAGACAAGAGAGAGTGAAAACATAACCTCCTCCCAACTTTGTTGGCGGAGATCGTTATTGGAGATTCAGAACACAAGACATGCGTCTACTTTGTTTATATAAAAATTAATTCCAAAAACTGAAAAGATCTTAAAAAAAAACATTTATAAGGAAAAATATCTCAAAATTTCATCCATGAAAAGTTAGGTTTCAAGAACTCCACAGTAAAAGTTCATCATCATCTCTTCTTACGTCTGTTGACGCAAAGGGCCTCGGTTGTATTTCGCCAGTCATCTCTATCCTGAGCTTAGCAATACTTCTCCATTCATCATCATCTACTTCGCGCTTCATAGTCCTCAGCCATGTAAGCCTGGGTCTTCCAACTCTTCTGGTGCCTTGTGGAGCCCAGCTGAACGTTTGAGGGTAAAAGATATTATAAGTAATATAGATATAGATTTATGCATGTGTGAATCCTACCAGCTTAAGATGATTATTTTAGGTTTGTAAAAAAAAAAAAAAAAAAAAAGTAAATGAAGGTGACTCATGAAATCAAGTATCACGTTTTTGGAAGTTCATTAGTAAATTTGAAATTTTAAAAAGGTTTAATCTAATTTTGTCTATACAGATATACTAAATTATACCAGTGATACGTGACCATACAATATGAAACGAATACATCATTCATATCACTTTGCACAGGTGTCCAAATGACGTTTTTTCAAAGCAAGAATTGGTGAATATGTTAAGTTTTACCGCCAACGAAGTTAGAAGGAGGTTATGTTTTAACCCCTGTTTGTGTTTGGTGTTTGTTAGTAAATACCTTCCAGGCCATAATTTTAATTGTGGAATTATGAAATTTGCAGGGATTAACTTATGTAAAAAGCTGGAAATGATTAAATTTTGGAAGGTCCTGGTCAAAGGTCAAGGTCATGGTCAAGCTAAATGTCCAATTCACGTAATCAGCCATGAGTTTGGACATCTTTGTGAGAGATTTCAAACTTGGTTCATATTTGAGTGTATAAAAATCCACGCTAATTAATACATGTCAAGGACAAAGATCAAGGTCAAGGTCGATAAATAAGTTGCCATTTCGGAGGTCTGTCCTCTACTGAATGCCCTTCTAGTTTAGGTTTGATATGGTTGCCCTTTCAATGCAGATATTAAAGATGTCTGGGAAAGTCTATATATAGTCATTTGTCTTCTTAAAATGATTCTGATAATGGCAATTATGTTGGTTTTTTATTAGAAATTAGCTCAAAGAATTAATATAGCAATACATATGAGTGTAAACAAATATAATCTTCGTGTTTATTAATGATTTTAGTGTTATTTATAGGGGCTAGGCAATGATTTGAAACCTTTCAACAAAGATAGAATAGAACTGTCACAAGTCAAAGATGGAGAAAGAACTTTTGTGGTAACTTGTTGTATACGTCCATGTCTATCATTATTTTGAATGGGGGTTCAAGACCCGCTGAAGCTCGATAGCTTCTTGTTGTGTCAACAACCTCATCCTTGTGAGCTAGGGATGGGGGAGTTTTGGGAGCCCAAAGATCTACGGCTGTAGGTTGGCCAGGGCACCAGCCACCGTTGAGATACTACTGCTAGAGAGTTATTGGATCCTGTGACTGGCTAGACAGTTATTGGATCCCTCTCTCTGGTTACGGTTCATTTTTTCGTTGCCTATGCATACACTGCATAGTCTGGCCTATTCTTTACAAATTCTCCTCTGTCCTCATACACCAGACAACACTGAGATTACCAAACAGTTCATCTTTGCTCAAGCAGTTAATTACTGTAATGTTATTGTTCAGTAGCTACCTTCCTCTTGGTAAGGGTATACAGAAGATACTCTTTAGCTATGGCAAACAACTCTTCTGTGAGGACACTATAAAATCCAATTATTGTTCTCTAGTCTTGGGTAGTACCATAGCCTCGGTTACATGGTCTTCCACTCTCTTGGGTTAGATTTCTCTTGCTTGAGGGTACACTTGGACACGCTATTCTATCTTGTTTCTCTTCCTCTTTTTTTTTTAAGCTTTTATAGTTTATATATCAAAAATTTATTTTAATGATGTTACTGTTCTCAAGATATTTTATTAGGATTGTTATTGACCTTTCTTGTAGTTTATTTATTTCCATATTTCTTTTCATCACTGTTGGAGCCCTTGGGCTTATAGCATGCTGCTTCTTTAACTAGGGTTGTAGTTTAACAAATAATAATAATGATAATAATATTATTATTATTATTATAAGGCCAGTCTCTAGGACATTGTCCTGTCTCTAGGGCATTGATCTGTCCCTCTCCTCTGCTAATCTTGATCGACCTCTAAACTTCCAAACTATAGTATTCATAGGAACTTTGATATTTATCTACCTTGTGAAAGAAAAGTTGATTTCGATACGAGAAATTCTTCTTTAACACTTAAGAAACCCGAATGCAATACGAAATATATATCTGTAACAGAATCCACCCTTTGATTAAAATGTTTCTGTCCTTTTCTCAATCTCAGCTGAATTTAACAATATACATTTGAATTCACGAAACTTCATATATCTTGATGAATCTCTAAACTTCCAAACTATGCTGTTTATAGGACCTTTGATATTCATCTACCATCTGAAAGACAAGTTGATTTCGATACGAGAAATTATTCTTTAACACTTAAGAAACCTGAATGCAATACAAAGTATATATATCTGTAACAGAATCCACCCTTTGATTAAAATGTTTCTGTCCTTTTCTCAATCTCAGCTGAATTTAACAATATACATTTGAATTCACGAAACTTCATATATTTATGGAAACATGTCATTGGACCTCTTTGAGAGAGAGAGAGAGAGAGAGAGAGAGAGAGAGAGAGAGAGAGAGAGAGAGAGAGAGAGAGAGAGAGAGACTAATTTAAATTCAGGTGATTACTTAGACCCCAGGTTCATTACCCAGGACCTAGTGGGGTTGGGGAACCTATCCAACACTTAAATATGGCCCGCATCTCTCACCACACCACAGTTCTTCCTTACGGAGAAGAAGGAAAGCTTTGTCACCGTGTTCAGGTATTGCATATTTTCTTGATATTGATCTCAATATTATATTGGAAACTTGTTCATCATTTGTGGGAGATATATATAGGAGCCTATAACTTGGGGAGTACTGTGTCATCTCTTTTCGTTGATACTTTCACATTCACAGAGGTCTGATCAAAATAAGGAGGGATGTCTTTCACATTCACAAGCTGTGGTCAAAATAAGGAGGGATAACTCTCACATTCACAAGTTCTAGTCAAAATAAGGAAAGATAACTCTCACATTCATAAGCTCTGGTCAAAATAAGGAGGGATAACTCTCACATTCACAAGTTCTGGTCAAAATAAGGAGGGATAACTCTCACATTCACAAGTTCTGGTCAAAATAAGGAGGGATAACTCTCACATTCACAAGTTCTGGTCAAAATAAGGAGGGATAACTCTCACATTCACAAGTTCTGGTCAAAATAAGGAGGGATGTCTTTCACATCCACAAGCTCTGGTCAAAATAAGATAGAATAGCTCTCGCATTTACAAAGCTCGGGTCAAAATAAGGAGAGATAGCTCTCACATCACTAGCTCTGGTCAAAATAAGGAGGGATAACTCTCACATTCACAAGTTCTGGTCAAAATAAGGAGGGATGTCTTTCACATTCACAAGCTCTGGTCAAAATAAGATAGAATAGCTCTCGCATTTACAAAGCTCGGGTCAAAATAAGGAGAGATAGCTCTCACATCACTAGCTCTGGTCAAAATAAGGAGGGATAACTCTCACATTCACAAGTTCTGGTCAAAATAAGGAAAGATAACTCTCACATTCATAAGCTCTGGTCAAAATAAGGAGGGATAACTCTCACATTCACAAGTTCTGGTCAAAATAAGGAGGGATAACTCTCACATTCACAAGTTCTGGTCAAAATAAGGAGGGATGTCTTTCACATCCACAAGCTGTGGTCAAAATAAGGAGGGATAACTCTCACATTCAAAGCTCTGAGAGTTATCCCTCCTTATTTTGACCAAGGCTAGTGAATGTGAGAGTTATCCCTCCTTATTTTGACCAGAACTTGTGAATGTGAGAGTTATCCCTCCTTATTTTGACCAGAGCTTATGAATGTGAGAGTTATCTTTCCTTATTTTGACCAGAACTTGTGAATGTGAGAGTTATCCCTCCTTATTTTGACCAGAGCTAGTGATGTGAGAGCTATCTCTCCTTATTTTGACCCGAGCTTTGTAAATGCGAGAGCTATTCTATCTTATTTTGACCAGAGCTTGTGAATGTGAGAATTATCCCACCTCATTTTGACCAGAGCTTTGTGAATATGAGTGTTTTTGTTTCCTTCCTAAAGGAAGTACCAATGAAAAAAGATGACATAGTAATCATATGTATTTTATATTTGTTAGTAGTTGGACACCATTTAGAAAAATCATCAAAATATTTATTGCCATTTTGGGTTGACTGGAATATTTTTTTATGCAATTTCGTGCCTACAAAACATGAGTATTGTGATAGCCTTTTATTTTTATTACCTACGCCAACGAAGTTGGTAGGAGGTTGTGTTTTACACCCTTTTGTGAACAGATTCCTGGCCACATTTTTAATCGTAGAGTAATGTAACTTATAGGGATTAACACCCTGTGTGTGTGTTTGTTTGTGAACAGATTCCTGGCCACAATTTTAATCGTAAAGTAATGAAACTTGCAGGGATTAACTGTTATGTAAAAAGCTGGAAATGATTAAATTTAGGAAGGTCAAGGTCACAGTCAAGCAAAATGTCCAATTCACGTAATCGGCCATAAGTTTGGACATCGTTGTCACAGAGACTTCACACTCTGTTCATATTAGAGTGTATGAAAATTCACGCTAATTAATACATGTTAAGATCAAAGGTCAAGGTCAAGGTCGAGAAATGAGCTGCCGCGACAGAGGTCTGCTCTCTACTCCGCGCCCCTCTAGTTTTCTTAGTCCTTCATCGGAGTCTCTGAAAACTATACTCGGCTATCATTACTTTATCCAATATCCAATTAAGTGAAGAACGAAACCTAATTTACAGAAATTAAAACGGAAATCTTAACTTTCATAGTTACATCTTTTTTAATCTTTTTTGTGATAAGGATAATATATCATGATACGCAGTTATATACAAATAATTGGCAGGTAGTAAGACTAATCAGAATAGAAATGAATGACAAGACATTATACAAAGTAAGAACTGTATACTTTTGGGAAGCTATTGATCTTATAGAGGGCTATAATTTACAACATTGTTAAAGATTCAATTGTTAGAGTTGCTATCTCTATCAAATCATCAAAAAGGAATTCTAGTAGTCCTTTGTATCATGTAAGCATTTATATCTTTAGATTCATATCCCAGTTTACATGCATATGATATCTTTATGTTCCTCTATACTTATCACAGAAGAAAAATCTCAACATGACGAACTGGCTTCCATTGACCTTACTCGTTGCGGTATGGACGGAAATTGTGATTTCAGCAAAATTGAATAAAATCGAAGCGGATCAGACGCAGATTAACGTGGAAGAGACAGCGAGACAAGGCCAGAACATCAGCCCACAATGGTGTGTCGGAGTACAATTCAGAGATATGGGAATGGCAGAGGAAACTCTGAGAACTGCTGACATTGCTGAAATAGTAAGAGAAACGGGTAAAAGAAACATCAGTGGCCAGTGGTGTATCGGTTATCCTTTCAGAAATAATCGCGAGGGAAACACCATTGGACAGTGGTGCTTAGGTTTATCTGGTAGAGATGTGGAAGTCACAAAGGAAGCTGTGAATACTGCTGACGTCCTTAAAATGTTAAGAGAGGGTGAGAGGAAAAATATTAGTGGCCAATGGTGTCTTGGTTTAGGTAGCAGAGATGTGGGACTTACAAAGGAAGCTTCGGGTGACTCTGACATTCACAAAATATTAAGAGAGGGCGGAGAGAAGAACATCAGCGGGCAATGGTGTCTTGGCCTTTCTAGTAGAAATCTGGGAGTAGGAGAGGAAGCTGTGAATAGTGTTGACATTCATGAAATGAGAGAAAGTGGAAATAAGAACATTATTGGGAATTGGTGCGTGGGTTTATCTGGAAGAGATTTGAAGGTCTTTAAGGCAGCTTCAGCTACTCCTGATAATCATGAATTTATAAGAGATAGTGAGAAGGAAGCCGTTAGCCCACAGCTATGCTTAGGTTTAAACATCAGAGAGTTGTCAGTTGCAGATGAAGCTGTGGATACTGTTCACATTCATGAGATGAATAGGGAAAATAGAAATAAAAATACTAGTGGGCAATTCTGTTTAGGTTGGGGTGGCAGAGACATGGGAGTTGCAAAGGAGGCAGTGGATACTACTGACATTCAATTGATTGTAAGAGATAATGGAAAGAAAAACACTAGTGGACAATTCTGGCCTTCTGGTTGGGGCTTTGGCCGAAATGGGGAATTACCAGAGGAAAGATTGGAAACTACTGACATTAATGATGGTATGAGAGATAATGGAAATAAAAACACAAGTGGGCAGTGGTTTAATATTAATATTAGCTTTGGCAGAAATGGGGAATTACCAGAGGAAAGATTGGAAACTACTGACATTAATGATGGTATGAGAGATAATGGAAATAAAAACACTAGTGGGCAGTGGTTTGATATTAATATTCACTTTGGCAGAAATGGGGAATTACCAGAGGAAAGAGTGGAAACTACTGACATTAATGATGGTATGAGAGATAATGGAAAGAAAAACACTAGTGGACAATTCTGGCCTTCTGGTTGGGGCTTTGGCCGAAATGGGGAATTAGCAGAGGAAAGAGTGGAAACTACTGACATCAATGATGGTATGAGAGATAATGGAAAGAAAAACACAAGTGGGCAGTGGTTTGATATTAATATTCACTTTGGCAGAAATGGGGAATTACCAGAGGAAAGAGTGGAAACTACTGACATTAATGATGGTATGAGAGATAATGGAAATAAAAACACTAGTGGGCAGTGGTTTGATATTAATATTCACTTTGGCAGAAATGGGGAATTACCAGAGGAAAGAGTGGAAACTACTGACATTAATGATGGTATGAGAGATAATGGAAAGAAAAACACTAGTGGGCAGTGGTTTGATATTAATATTCACTTTGGCAGAAATGGGGAATTACCAGAGGAAAGAGTGGAAACTACTGACATTAATGATGGTATGAGAGATAATGGAAAGAAAAACACTAGTGGACAATTCTGGTCTTCTGGTTGGGGCTTTGGCCGAAATGGGGAATTAGCAGAGGAAAGAGTGGAAACTACTGACATTAATGATGGTATGAGAGATAATGGAAATAAAAACACAAGTGGGCAGTGGTTTAATATTAATATTAGCTTTGGCAGAAATGGGGAATTACCAGAGGAAAAACTGGATACTGCTGACATTAATGATGGTTTAAGAGATAATGGAAAGAGAAACATCACTGGGCAATTTTGGCCATTGTGTTGCTATGGCAAAAAAAGGTGTATTTATGGAAGGCTGAATACTGCTGATAATGATAACATGATAAGAGATAATGGAAAGAGAACCTTTGGGTCAATTTTGTGTTAGGATAAGACATCAGAGATTTGGGAGTATCCGAGGAAGCTGTAGATACTGTTGACCTTCATGCGATGAATAAAGAATATGAAAAGGAATACGCTTAGGCAATAGTGTCTTGGTTGGAGCGGGTGAAATACAGAGCAAGCAATAGGTACTTTTGGATCAAGAATATGGAAAGGAATACACTTAGGCAATAGTGTCTTGGTTGGAGTGGGTGAAGTGCAGAGCAAGCAATGGGTACTTTTGGATCAAGAATATGGAAAGGAATACACCTAAGCAATACCGTCTTGGTTGGAGTGGGTGAAGTACAGAGCAAGCAATGGGTACTTTTGGATCAAGAATATGGAAAGGAATACACCTAAGCAATACCGTCTTGGTTGGAGTGGGTGAAGTACAGAGCAAGCAATGGGTACTTTTGGATCAAGAATATGGAAAGGAATACACCTAAGCAATACTGTCTTGGTTGGAGTGGGTGAATTGCAGAATAAACTGTGGCTACTTTTGGATCAGTTAATGGCCATAGAATGTTCAGTTCATCATTAATTTTATTGTTTACCATCATCTATAACTTCATTGAGCAACTTCTTTGTACTTTGGTCATTTCATCCACTTTAACCAATGACAGCAGTATTATATTAAGTTAATATGAGTTAAATGTTCATTTTATCATTAATTCTGTTGCTGTTTACCATCATCAATAGCATCATTGAGCAGGTTCTTTGTACTTTGGTCATTTCACCCACTTTAACCAATGACAGCAGTATTATAGTAAGATAACAGGAATTGACTTTTTAAAGCCAATTCTTATGATTTGTATATTTTGTTATTTTTTTTGCATTTTCTGTGATTTCATGGATGTGGATCACTTACTTTTGATGGGCATTATTATATACAAGTTTGCAACTATATTTTGGAATGTTTTCCCAAGATGCAGTTTTTATTGTGTATTAGGAATGTTTCTTTCAATGTATGATATTAGCAAGCAATAAATTGGATGCACCTCCAGATTTTACTTTTTATTACTTCCTTTGAATATAAAGAATCATTATAAAAACCAATAGTATCAGGAAGATAAGGTGGAGACACTTACTTTATGTATAGATGCAAAGTATCTTGAAAATATGTTTTTACATTTCTGATCCGTTTATTCACATCATCCGAGAGAAATACATCTATTATTATTATCTGCCAAGCTACAACCCTAGTTGGAAAAGCAGGATGCTACAAGCCCAGAGGCCCCAACAGGGAAAATAGCCCAGTGAGGAAAGGAATCAAGGACAAATAAAATATTTTGAGAACAGCAACAACACCAAAACAAATATTTCCATATAAACCATGAAAACAAATGGAAGAGAAATTAGATTGAATAATTTGCCCGAGTGTACCCTCAAGCAAGAGAACTCTAACCCAAGACAATGGAAGACCATGGTACAAAGGCTATGGCACTACCCAAGACTAGTGAACAATTGTTTGATTTTGGAATGTCCTTCTCCTAGAAGAGCTGCTTACCATAGCTAAAGAGTCTCTTCTACCCTTACCAAGAAGAAAGTAGCCTCTGAACAATAACAGGGCAGTAGTTAACCCATTGGGTGAAGAAGAATTATTTTGGTAATCTCAATGTTGTCAGGTGTATAAGGACAGAGGAGAATCTGTAAAGAATAGGCCAGACTATTCAGTGTATGTGTAGGCAAAGGGAAAGTGTACCGTAACCAGGGAGAAGGATCCAGTGCAGTACTGTGTTTCCAGTCAAAGGGCCCCATAACTCTAGAGGTGGTGTCTCAATAAATAATATTAAGAGTTACTGTTAATTATAAAATTCTGGTGCTTACGTCTGTGAGGTTCAATACCACGCAGTTCTCTAGAAGTTTTATTCCCAGTTTGACCAAATTATATATGGATCTTCCTAATCATGTAGTTGAATCTTTTGAACACAGGATCTTCATACTATACTCAATGAATGGAGAAGTATTGATTTAAAAGCTCAAGATAGAGAGGAGTGACGAAATCTAACCGAGGCCCCTTGCGTCAATAGGCGTAGGAAGAGACGATAATGATGATATATATCATAAGTTGTAAGAATTGTAAATGTATATTTCTTAATAAAAAAAAAAGGTTGTATTTAAAAAAGTATGTTGAAAGAAAAAGCATATGCACTATAGTCAATTCTTTTTAGTGAGGCAGATTTGCACTGACTCGCAGCGGTGTCCTTTTAGCTCGGAAAAGTTTCCTGCTATCTGATTAGTTAGAATTATCTTGTCCAACCAATCAGGCATTAGGATTTTTTTCCGAGCTAAAAGGGCATTCCCTGCGAGTCAATGCAAATCGGCCTCACTAAAAATAATTGACTATAGTGCATATGCTTTTTCTTTCAGCATACTTTTTTAAATACAACCTTTTTTTCTATTAAGAAATATACTTTTACAGTTCTTACAATTTATGATAATATATATCATCATCATCATCTCTTCTTACGCCTATTGACGCA
>NW_027170830.1:97500-100000 GCF_036898095.1 Palaemon carinicauda
ATTCGAACTTATGCCTCATAGTCGAAACAATGCAGAGACTCTTACCAGCCGGTCTTGATAGATCGATTGTTAATAATCCCTGCCGGCGTCGTTTCGACTAAGAGGCCTAGGTTCGAATCCTTGCCCGGCCTGATTGGTAGGTCCATGCTGACATTGTCACGACTAAGTCTTAGGTTCGAATCCTTGCCCAGCCCGATTGGTAAGAGTCCCTGCTGGTATTGTTTCGACCAAGAGGCCTAGGTTCGAATCCTTGCCCAGCCCGATTGGTAGGTCCATGCTGGCATCGTTTCGACTAAGAGGCTTAGGTTCGAATCCTTGCCCAGCCCGATTGGTAAGAGTCCCTGCTGGCATTGTTTCGACTAAGAGGCCTAGGTTCGAATCCTTGCCCAGCCCGATTGGTAGGTCCATGCTGGCATCGTTTCGACTAAGAGGCTTAGGTTCGAATTCTTGCCCAGCCCGATTGGTAAGAGTCCCTGCTGGCATTGTTTCGACCAAGAGGCCTAGGTTCGAATCCTTGCCCAGCCCGATTGGTAGGTCCATGCTGGCATCGTTTCGACTAAGAGGCTTAGGTTCGAATTCTTGCCCAGCCCGATTGGTAAGAGTCCCTGCTGGCATTGTTTCGACTAAGAGGCCTAGGTTCGAATCCTTGCCCAGCCCGATTGGTAAGAGTCCCTGCTGGCATTGTTTCGACCAAAAGGCCTAGGTTCGAATCCTTGCCCAGCACGATTGGTAGGTCCATGCTGGCATCGTTTCCACTAAGAGGCTTAGGTTCGAATCCTTGCCCAGCCCGATTGGTAAGAGTCCCTGCTGGCATTGTTTCGACCAAGAGGCCTAGGTTCGAATCCTTGCCCAGCACGATTGGTAGGTCCATGCTGGCATCGTTTCAACTAAGAGGCTTAGGTTTGAATCCTTGCCCAGCCCGATTGGTAAGAGTCCCTGCTGGCATTGTTTCGACCAAGAGGCCTAGGTTCGAATCCTTGCCCAGCCCGATTGGTAGGTCCATGCTGGCATCGTTTCGACTATGAGGCTTAGGTTCGAATTCTTGCCCAGCACGATTGGTAAGAGTCCCTGCTGGCATTGTTTCGACCAAGAGGCCTAGGTTCGAATCCTTGCCCAGCCCGATTGGTAAGAGTCCCTGCTGGCATTGTTTCGACCAAAAGGCCTAGGTTCGAATCCTTGCCCAGCACGATTGGTAGGTCCATGCTGGCATCGTTTCCACTAAGAGGCTTAGGTTCGAATCCTTGCCCAGGCCGATTGGTAAGAGTCCCTGCTGGCATTGTTTCGACCAAGAGGCCTAGGTTCGAATCCTTGCCCAGCACGATTGGTAGGTCCATGCTGGCATCGTTTCAACTAAGAGGCTTAGGTTTGAATCCTTGCCCAGCCCGATTGGTAAGAGTCCCTGCTGGCATTGTTTCCACTAAGAGGCCTAGGTTCGAATCCTTGCCCAGCCCGATTGGTAGGTCCATGCTGGCATCGTTTCGACTATGAGGCTTAGGTTCGAATTCTTGCCCAGCCCGATTGGTAAGAGTCCCTGCTGGCATTGTTTCGACCAAGAGGCCTAGGTTCGAATCCTTGCCCAGCCCGATTGGTAAGAGTCCCTGCTGGCATTGTTTCGACCAAAAGGCCTAGGTTCGAATCCTTGCCCAGCACGATTGGTAGGTCCATGCTGGCATCGTTTCCACTAAGAGGCTTAGGTTCGAATCCTTGCCCAGCCCGATTGGTAAGAGTCCCTGCTGGCATTGTTTCGACCAAGAGGCCTAGGTTCGAATCCTTGCCCAGCACGATTGGTAGGTCCATGCTGGCATCGTTTCAACTAAGAGGCTTAGGTTTGAATCCTTGCCCAGCCCGATTGGTAAGAGTCCCTGCTGGCATTGTTTCGACTAAGAGGCCTAGGTTCGAATCCTTGCCCAGCCCGATTGGTAGGTCCATGCTGGCATTGTTTCGACTAAGAGGCCTAGGTTCGAATCCTTGCCCGGCCCGATTGGTAAGAACCCTTGCTGACATTGTTACGACTAAGTCTTAGGTTCGAATCCTTGTCCAGATAGAATTCAATATCAAATGCCATTTTGGCTGATATTTACATGTCTTTATTCATGTTTGGGGTTTGCCCAGCTCGTGAATGGCAGAGGCAAGGGATAATGTCAATGCTTTAGGAAAAGAACGTCCTATTATTCCCTGTTGGAGTCCTTAGGCTTATAGCATCCTGCTTTTCCAACTAAGGTTTTACTTAACTATTATTATTATTATTATTATTATTATTATTATTACTACAAGCTAAGCCACAACCCTAGTTGGAAACGCAGGATACTATATGCCTGAGGGTTGCAACAGAGAAAAATAGCCTTGTGAGGAAAGGAAATATATTATTATTATTATTATTATTATTATTATTATTACAAGCAAAGCCACAACCCTAGTTGGAAACGCAGGATGCTATATGCCTGAGGGTTGCAACAGAGAAAAATAGCCTTGTGAGGAAAGGAAATATATTATTATTATT
>NW_027170830.1:105000-110000 GCF_036898095.1 Palaemon carinicauda
CATTCCAATACGTGATCTACCGAGCCGTTTTCATTCCATTATGTAATTTACCGAGCTGTTTTCATCCTAATATGTGATCTACCGAGCTGTTTTCATTCCAATATGTGATCTTCCGAACTGTTTTCATTCCAATATGTGATCTACCGAGCTGTTTTCATTCCAATATGTGATCTACCGAGCTGTTTTCATTCCAATATGTGATCTACCGAGCTGTTTTCATTCCAATATGTTATCTACCGAGCTGTTTTCATTCCAATATGTTATCTACCGAGCTGTTTTCATTCCAGTATGCGATCTACCGAGCTGTTTTCATTCCAATATGTGATCTACCGAGCTGTTTTCATTCCAATATGTTATCTACCGAGCTGTTTTCATTCCAATATGTTATCTACCGAGCTGTTTTCATTCCAATATGTGATCTACCGAGCTGTTTTCATTCCAATATGTTATCTACCGAGCTGTTTTCATTCCAATATGCGATCTACCGAGCTGTTTTCATTCCAATATGTGATCTACCGAGCTGTTTTCATTCCAATATGTGATCTACCGAGCTGTTTTCATTCCAATATGTGATCTACCGAGCTGTTTTCATTCCAATATGTTATCTACCGAGCTGTTTTCATTCCAATATGTTATCTACCGAGCTGTTTTCATTCCAATATGCGATCTACCGAGCTGTTTTCATTCCAATATGTGATCTACCGAGCTGTTTTCATTCCAATATGTTATCTACCGAGCTGTTTTCATTCCAATATGTTATCTACCGAGCTGTTTTCATTCCAATATGCGATCTACCGAGCTGTTTTCATTCCAATATGTTATCTACCGAGCTGTTTTCATTCCAATATGTGATCTACCGAGCTGTTTTCATTCCAATATGCGATCTACCGAGCTGTTTTCATTCCAATATGTTATCTACCGAGCTGTTTTCATTCCAATATGTTATCTACCGAACTGTTTTCATTCCAATATGTGATCTACCGAGCTGTTTTCATTCCATATGATCTACCGAGTTGTTTTCATTCCAATATGTGATCTTCCGAACTGTTT
Source organism: Palaemon carinicauda (assembly GCF_036898095.1). Lineage (NCBI taxonomy): Eukaryota > Metazoa > Arthropoda > Malacostraca > Decapoda > Palaemonidae > Palaemon > Palaemon carinicauda. Next base: position 106,051 of record NW_027170830.1, read on the forward strand.
TCATTCCAATATGTGATCTACCGAGCTGTTTTCATTCCATATGATCTACCGAGTTGTTTTCATTCCAATATGTGATCTTCCGAACTGTTTTCATTCCAATATGTGATCTTCCGAACTGTTTTCATTCCAATATGTGATCTACCGAGCTGTTTTCATTCCAATATGTGATCTACCGAGCTGTTTTCATTCCAATATGTGATCTACCGAGCTGTTTTCATTCCAATATGTGATCTACCGAGCTGTTTTCATTCCAATATGTGATCTATCGAGCTGTTTTCATTCCAATATGTGATCTACCGAGCTGTTTTCATTCCATATGATGTACCGAGTTGTTTTCATTCTAATATGTGATCTACCGAACTGTTTTCATTCCAATATGTGATCTACCGAGCTGTTTTCATTCCAATATGTTATCTACCGAGCTGTTTTCATTCCGTTATGTGATCTACCGAGCTGTTTTCATTCCGTTATGTGATCTACCGAGTTGTTTTCATTCCAATATGTGATCTATCGAGCTGTTTTCATTCCATATGATCTACCGAGTTGTTTTCATTCCGTTATGTGATCTACCGAACTGTTTTCATTCCAATATGTGATCTACCGAACTGTTTTCATTCCAATATGTGATCTATCGAGCTGTTTTCACTCCCTTATGTGATCTACCGAGCTGTTTTCATTCCAATATGTGATCTACCGAACTGTTTTCACTCCAATATGTGATCTATCGAGCTGTTTTCACTCCCTTATGTGATCTACCGAGCGTTTTTCATTCCAATATGTGATCTACCGAGTTGTTTTCATTCCAATATGTGATCTACCGAGCTGTTTTCATTCCGTTATGTGATCTACCGAGCTGTTTTCATTCCAATATGTGATCTACCGAGCTGTTTTCATTCCATATGATGTACCGAGTTGTTTTCATTCTAATATGTGATCTACCGAACTGTTTTCATTCCAATATGTGATCTACCGAGCTGTTTTCATTCCAATATGTGATCTACCGAACTGTTTTCATTCCAATATGTGATCTACCGAGCTGTTTTCATTCCGTTATGTGATCTACCGAGCTGTTTTCATTCCGTTATGTGATCTACCGAGTTGTTTTCATTCCAATATGTGATCTACCGAGCTGTTTTCATTCCAATATGTGATCTACCGAGCTGTTTTCACTCCCTTATGTGATCTACCGAGCTGTTTTCACTCCCTTATGTGATCTACCGAGCGTTTTTCATTCCAATATGTGATCTACCGAGCTGTTTTCATTCCGTTATGTGATCTACCGAGCTGTTTTCATTCCGTTATGTGATCTACCGAGCTGTTTTCATTCCAATATGTGATCTACCGAGCTGTTTTCATTCCAATATGTGATCTACCGAACTGTTTTCATTCCAATATGTGATCTACCGAGCTGTTTTCATTCCGTTATGTGATCTACCGAGCTGTTTTCATTCCGTTATGTGATCTACCGAGTTGTTTTCATTCCAATATGTGATCTACCGAGCTGTTTTCATTCCAATATGTGATCTACCGAGCTGTTTTCACTCCCTTATGTGATCTACCGAGCGTTTTTCATTCCAATATGTGATCTACCGAGCTGTTTTCATTCCAATATGTGATCTACCGAGCTGTTTTCATTCCGTTATGTGATCTACCGAGCTGTTTTCATTCCGTTATGTGATCTACCGAGCTGTTTTCATTCTGTTATGTGATCTACCGAGTTGTTTTCATTCCAATATGTGATCTACCGAGCTGTTTTCATTCCGTTATGTGATCTACCGAGCTGTTTTCATTCCAATATGTGATCTACCGAACTGTTTTCATTCCAATATGTGATCTACCAAGCTGTTTTCATTCCATGATATGATCTACCAAGCTGTTTTCATTCCATGATATGATCTACCAAGCTGTTTTCATTCCATGATATGATCTACCAAGCTGTTTTCATTCCAATATGTGATATACCTTTACATTCGTTCGTTAAGATCACCCTCACCATGTTCTAAATATGTTTCAAATTTAACCTTGGATAACTGAAGATTTTGAAAACTAATTCTAAATTTATTCGTTGATTATGAAAATTGTAAATATTCTATCATAGTCTGATTGCTCATGGCAAACCAGTATGAGTGGCCCTGACTAGTACAGCTTTGTTGATCATGGCAATACACAAAACCTTTCACCACTCATAAAGGGATATATATATATATATATATATATATATATATATATATATATATATATATATATATATATATATATATATATGTATATATATATATATATATATATATATATATATATATATATATATATATATATATATATATATATATATATATGATCAGCAGAAGCAGCCGTTACTAGCTCAACGAAGAACAAAGGCCTCAGACATGTCCTTCCACTTGCGTCTGTTCACAGTCTTTGTGCCAGTCCATTCCCACAAACTTTCTTAGTACGTCAATCCACCGTCTTCTCTTCCTTCCCCTGCAATCTCTAAGGACCCATTCTGTTATTCTTTATGTATATATACTAATTCTTAAAAACTCCAGTGTTTCACATTCAAAGGACTATTCGTTGGACTAAAACCTTACTATCATCTACTCACGCACATTCACCATCGTTTCCCCAGGTTGATGATGACATAATGGCAGCTGAAGACCGAAGCCATAAAGGCCATCACCATCATAATGGAACACACGGGAATCACCATCATAATAAAACACACGGGAATCACCATCAATGCGCAAACGGTCACCATAGCAATGAAGGCGACAGTAGCTCACATATGCGCATTGATAGTGATGAAGACTCTGAATCTAGTGACAGTAGCTCACACAGGCGCATTGATAGTGATGAAGACTCTGAATCTAGTGAATATAGTGATTTGAATTCGGAGGAAGATGATGTGCGAATTGAAATTGACTTGGGACAGATCTTAAGTAAGTAGATAGTGTTCAGTAACTGGTGTACACGATCTGTCAGAATGACGGCTAAATATTTAGATAGGTTGGTTGAAGATTGAGTTTGAGTTAGGGTTAAAGATTGAGTCTGAGTTAAAGATTGAGTTAGAGTTAGAGTTAAAGATTGCGTTAGAGTTAAAGATTGAGCTTGAGTTATAGTTAAATGTTCAGTCTGAGTTAGGGTTAAAGATTGAATTTAAGTTGGAGGTAAAAGATTAAGCCTTAGTTAGAGTTAAAGATTGAGTTTGAGTTAAGTATTGAGTTTGGGTTAGAATTAAAGATTGAGTCTGAGTTAGAGTTAAAGATTGAGTCTGAGTTAGAATTAAAGATTGAATTAGAGTTAAAGATTGGGTAAGAGTTAAAGATTGAGTTAGAGTTAATGATTGAGTCAGAGTTAGAATTAAAGATTGAATTAGAGTTAAAGATTGGGTGAGAGTTAAAGATTGAGTTAGAGTTAACGATTGAGTCAGAGTTAGAATTAAAGATTGAGTCAGAGTTAGAATTAAAGATTGAATTAGAGTTAAAGATTGGGTTAGAGTTAAAGATTGAGTTAGAGTTAAAGATTGAGTTAGAGTTGAAGATTGAGTTTGATTTAGATTTAAAGATGAGTTTGAGTTAGAGTTAAAGATTGAGTCTGAGTTAGAGTTAAAGATTGAGTTTGAGTTAAAGATTGAGTCTGGGTTAGAATTAAAGATTGAATTAGAGTTAAAGATTGGGTAAGAGTTAAAGATTGAGTTAGAGTTAACGATTGAGTCAGAGTTAGAATTAAAGATTGAATTAGAGTTAAAGATTGGGTAAGAGTTAAAGATTGAGTTAGAGTTAACGATTGAGGCAGAGTTAGAATTAAAGATTGAGTCAGACTTAGAATTAAAGATTGAATTAGAGTTAAAGATTGGGTTAGAGTTAAAGATTGAGTTAGAGTTAAAGATTGAGTTAGAGTTGAAGATTGAGTTTGATTTAGATTTAAAGATGAGTTTGAGTTAGAGTTAA
>NW_027170830.1:115000-176851 GCF_036898095.1 Palaemon carinicauda
AAATACTTTAAAAACAAAATATATGGCCTTTTTTTTCAACTTTTTGGGAACTTCCGAAATTGTATGTTTTTCATTTATTATTATTATTATTATTATTATTATTATTATTATTATTATTATTATTATTTGCGAAGCTATAACCCTATTTGGAAAATCATGATGCTAGAAGCCCAGGGGCTCCATTAGGAAAAAAATAGCCCAGTGAGGAAAGGAAACAAGGAAATATAAAATATTTTAAGAACAGTAATAATATTAAAATAAATATCTCTTATATAAATTAAAATGAAACTTTACCAAAACAAGAGGAAGAGAAATTAGATAGAATAGTGTGTCCGAGTGTACCCTCAAGCAAGAGAATTCTATTAACATATTTATGTTATTTAACAATATCCTTCGTATTTTATCATTTAACCAGGTCGAGTTAATGAATCTAACATATTTTATATATCGTTCAGTGATTTAAGATATATTGTATTTACGTTAGACTAGAATGTCTATATGATAAATTAGTCTACGTTTAGACCAAATATGCATAATGTAGGGAGTTTCCTCGTAAGGCTACGTAGCATAAGAACTGTCATGTGTTGGCAGACTATTTTATATTTTTTTTATATATTTAATAGATTTTGTTGTTTTTTTAATTGACAATGCAAAAAAATTATAATTAATATATTGCATTTTGTGTTTTGGTACTATTTGAATTCTACAGCTTTACTTTGTGTTTATGATATAGCTGTGCTTTTTCTTCGTTTTATAATAATAATAATAATAATAATAATAATAATAATAATAATAATAATAATAATAATAATAATAATAATAATGATAATAATTAATGCATTTTCAATCTGCATACGTATGCATGTTGAATGTTTCCTCCATTTTAATACCATATGGACTACTTCATATCGTATATCTATAACATATCGATAAATTCATATTCTTTAATCAAAATTGAGATAACGTATATCAATATATTCTATCACAACAATAATAATTTTCCATTTAAATGAGCCACACAAACTAACGAACTCAGTTTGCTAGGGATTTTTTTCTCCACTGCTAGGGAATTATTCTTATTGCTAGGGAGCAGTTTTGCCAGTTGGGGTAGTGTAGAAATCCCCAAATCTCAATGAAAATATCTCCAAAACAACACAAAAATCCCCATTTCCACTAATACCTTACCACAAATTACAATTTCTCTTGATCATGTAGGCATTACTAATATAGAAATTAATCACTATACTTCATAAAATTGCAAATAAACTAATTGCGACAGTATAAGGGTTTGATCATCTTTGTTTTTCCTTCAAAAAAAAATAGTACAGAATATCCCCATCGGACAGCAAATATCCCCAAATCTAGGAATAAATTCCCTTATCTGACAACACTGCTAGGGAGTCCGCTGGTCGGTCTTCACTTTGTCTGGATGCCCACGGTGTTTACACTTTTTCTACTTCGTTATTTATCGGTTTTTATTCATTTATTCCTCGTTTATTGGTGTGGAATCCAAGCCATGAGGATTGAATAACGTGTGGTAAAGGTAATTATTCAATTTTCGTAGTTTATGATTGTTTTATAGAGAAATGAGAAATTGCAACCGAAATTGCTTGGCAAGTTTGGCCAAAACACGCTTATGTTTGATTGTTTTTTTCCGCTAAAAAACGTCTCGTAGGTTTTTGATTTTGCACATCAATGCTAGAAATACCTATTTAGATTAGGCTTTTATTTATTTATATATAAGAATTTATAATAATACCCAAAACGTTATACGAGTAACAAAGGCATACGTATCTTGCAGGTGTTTTCGCCGAATTAAAAAAGAATTTTGGAATATATAACACTAATTTATTAATTCATTATACATTATTTATAATAGAAGCTTAATGGAAACAATTTAGGTCTATCATATTAGGAGAAATCTATCCTAATTGGACAGGCCTAGACAATATCGTAGCCTATAGCTTTGCCCATGCTTTCATGGTTTGTGTGTGTGTGTATGTATGTTATCGGTATATTTATTCTGTGAATTTGTATAGAGTTATAAAAAAGATAAATCTATATGCCATGCAAATTATGAATTCTTATGAAATCTTGGGTAGTTTGTAGCGCTACGGCCAAGCGTCCTAATTTGCTTATTATCGCTCCGACTGTTATCTTGTATAGAATAAAAACGTTTGGAAATGGTCTACGGATCTTAAATATGTTGCGTAAGGGGGGGGGGGGTCCGGGGGGCCGCAGCCCCCCTGGGTAAGGACCCTGCTTTTAGCATAGGTTAGGTGGGTTTTTTAAGTTTGCTTCTCCCTTCGTACTCGTAGGTAAGGAAACTGTTGTGTAAGGGGGGGGGGGGGGGGCGAAGCCCTCCTGGGTAAGGATACGGCTTTTAGCATAGGTTAGGTGGGTTTTTTAAGTTAGCTTCTCCCGCCAAAATCGTTTTTAGAACGGCGGCCACAGTTCAGAATATTCCCGTTTTCTACGGGATCTGGCCGTCACCCTACAAAGGCTCCGAAATCTATTTGAATATTAAGATAAAATTAACTTGTTTTATAACCACATGTACGAGTTTATGAGTAACATCAATTTTTTGTCTTTAGTTATTCGTTAGATAAAATTAACAAGTCTCCTTTGTCTCTGTAATATTTAATATATTCATCCATTGCATATTATACAGAAATCTATCATTTTTGGGAAATCTTTCTTTGCCAAATCAGCACTTTTTTTTTGGAGCCTTTGTATATCAACGGTCAGTTCCTCACACGTCCATTAAAAATGTAAATCGACTAACCTAAACTTTCCCCCCCAAACCTGACCTACAAGCCGTTACCTTACCTAACGCGGGGGACTAATGCCCCCCTGCGACCCCCCTTACACTGCTGTATTCTAAGTTAGAGATAATACATACAGGTGGCCGCTATCATACATACACCCCCTCTTTTTAGTTGTAGTCTACCATGACTTGGTAGCTGTAGATTATACAGTATCAGGTATCAGGAAATCGGGTTTATTATTGTTACGGACAGGAAAAGCTTTCTTACTAAACAGATTTTTCCTATAGAAAAACATGATGTATGTACGATAGCGGCTACCTGTATGTCTAACTTAGAATACCGCAGTTTATGGGGGATCGCAGGGGGTTGGTACCCCTCCGTTAGGTAAGTAGGGTAGGACACAGCTTGTAGGTTAGGTTAGTGGGGAAAGTTTAGGTTAGTTGATGTCAATTTTTAATCAATGCCTGAGGAACTGGCCGCTGATATACAAAGGCTCCGAAAAACCTCCGTTTTCTTTGAGAATGACACTTATTTTCACCGCAAATTAATACTAAGTGAAAGATATATATCTTTAGTGTAGTAACTCTTGTGAAGGAAATAGAATATTCCTCACGTTTTTGTAGATTCTTCGAACGGTTCGGATAAAATACTAGAGGGAAATCTGTGTACGTGTGTAGATTGCTGGGACACCAGGCCTACTGCTCGCATAGAAAACGAGAATCCTTCTTATCCGTGTTCATTGTGACCCATGTTTTATTGTATCTACGAGTCTGTTGGTTAACGAACTAACGCTAATTACTCACTTACGGGTCTTCGCTCCCCGTGGCTCGATACGCTCGTAATTAAACGTAATTTAATTGCTCCCGCCAACGAAGCTGGAAGGAGGTTATGTTTTTGCTTATGTTTGTGTTTGTAATTTGTGTGTGTGTTTGTGAACACCTTCCCAGCCACAATTTTAATCGTAGAGTAATGAAACTTGCAGCGATTAACTCGTGTAAAAATCTGGAAATAATTAAATTTTGGAATGTCTAGGTCAAGGTCAGGGTCAAGCAAAATGTCCAGTTCACATAATCACTCACAGGTTTGGACAGGACATCGTTGTTACAGAGACTTCAAACTTGGTTCATATTTGAGTGTATGAAAATCCACGACAATTAATACATATTAACCCTTTTACCCCCAGGCTATTTGGAACTTTCCAACCCTTAACCCCCAGGGGTTATTTTTTTTTTTCAAGCACATTTTGCAGTATAATTTTTTTTAAATTGCTCTAACAGCCTTAATTTTCATTATTGAGAGGTCAGGTTGGTCTCATTCTTCTGGAAAATGCCTGAAGTTTCTCGTAAAGTTATCAAAAATATGCAAAAAAAAAAAAAAATGTAAATAGCAGTTTTTTGCAAGGATGTACCAGTACGTCCATGGGGGTAAAGGGATGAGTTTTGTGAAACGTACCAGTACGTCCATTGGGGGTAAAAGGGTTAAGGTCGAGAAATAAGCTGGCCCAGCGGAGGTCTGCTCTCTACTGAGTGTCCTTCTAATTGCTCCTGTGTTACGGCAAGTGGTACTTGTGCTGCGCGCGTTGGCCGAGTGGGTGAAAATTTTGGCGGACAAAAAATCGGTGACCCGACCTCCTATGCACTACCTGTAATCTGTATAGAAATCTTTGTAGTTACAGAAGCTCCTGAACTGGCAAACTTAATGGGTTCCAAGAAGGTCTTTGTAAGTCAAATTTTATTAAATATTTCATGGCCCATAGCACCATCCTTTTTTAATATAACTAATGGATTAGGCTTCTGATTAATGTTAAAAGTTAAAGTTGCGGGTTTTAGGTCTCCCCTGAGACGATCTACATCATTCTCCTCGGGCGACCTTAAGCCAGCAGGGACTATCACTAGCCCCCTCTAACGTCCCCCCCAGACGCCACCCTGGGGAGTAACCCCCCGTAGGAGGTCTCACGATATCCACGTCCTGGCGGGAGACGCGAACTCGGGACCTCTGAAATAGAAGCCCGAGACGCTACCAACCTAGCTATCCGAAACTACCAGAGTATGAGACACCGACTTAATTAATAAAAATGGTTTCAAGCATATAATTCGCATTATTGTCTTACTTTATATCGCGAAATGTCATCTCAATTTTGTGAGCTCGGTGAGAACGGAAATTAAGACCTTGTAAGTAGGCGCAGAATGACATGAGTCGACCATAACATAGGGCCCTGTTTCTGTGTCAGTTCGCTGCTGTTTTTAGGTGTATCTTGGGGTAGTAATTATTCGGTAACCTGTAAATTGTGTGGTCTTGGAAAATGTTTACACTATTGCGGGATCTCTTATGAAGAAAGTAGGAGTTCATGTTGATTTTTGTAGATTCTTTGAATGATTCTAATGAAAATACTGGAGGGAAGCCTGTATTTTTAAAATGATAAAACATTTTAAAATTCCATAGGTTATGATTGGAAAACCACATTTTAACCCTTTTACCCCCAGGCTATTTGGAACGTTCCAACCCTTAACCCCCATGGTTTTTTTTTTTCCAAGTACATTTAGCTATATATATTTTTTAAATTGCTCTAACACCTTAATTTTTGTCATAGAGAGGTCAGAATGGTCTCATTCTTTTGGAAAATGCCTAAAGTTTCTCAAAAAGTTTTCTAAGGTATGCAAAAAAAAAATGTAAATTCAGTAGCAGTGTTTTGCAAAGACATACCGGTATGTCCATGGGGGTAAAGGGACGAGTTTTGTGAAACGTACCAGTACGTCTTTTGGGGGTAAAAGGGTTAAAAGGGAGACAGACAATAGGGTCACCTAACCCAAGGTTCCTAACCTAACCTAACCTAGGGGGAAGTTTATGGACTGACTTACCTACCGGGGATATGATGCCCCATTAAGGCTGCCTATGACCAAGTTGCAACCCTGTGTTGCTTCCCAACTGGATTTTTTTGACGTATTTCCCCGTTTACCTTAAAACTTAAAAAATACGTAATTCCGTCGATTATTGTCTTCAAAATACCAGTAATGCTTATTTCCTCCAAGAAGGGAAATCGCTACTTCTTTGGAATGGTGATATAAAAATCTTTCTTAAAAGCCTATCAGAGGAGAACTGTTTAACCCTTTTACCCCCAAGCTATTTGGAATTTTCCAACCCTTAACCCCCAAGGCATTTTTTTTTTTTTAAGCACATTTTGCAATATATTTTTTTAAATTGCTCTAACAGCTTTAGTTTTTGTCATAGAGAGGTCAGGTTGGTCTCATTCTTTTTGTAATGGACTGAAGTTTCTCAAAAAATTATCAAAAATATACACAAAAAAATTTAAATAGCAGTTTTTTGCAAGGACATACCAGTACGTCCATGGGGATAAAGGGATAAGTTTTGTGAAACGTACCAGTACGTCCATTGGGGGTAAAATTGTTAAGATGTGTGACATAGTCGGAGGAGGAGCTAGTACAAGAAGGGATGGAGCTAGCTTGTTTAGTAGTTGTGCCAAGAGAAAGTCATGTGGCAATAATAAACAGTTCTGATTGGAGATACAAATGGCTATCAGTATTGATAATACTGTACAGAAAAGGGGAAATCAAAGTTTGAACAGAACCTGGTTATTTACTTTACTTAAAGGGATGTTTTTCTGGTCTTATACTGCTAGAAATAGGAATGAATGGCAAGCGATTGTGACGCAGTTCCGGTAGGCCCTGCTGCTGCCTCCGATGCCTTAGATGACCACGGAGGTAGCAGCGGTAGGGGATTCAGCATTATGAAGCTTCATCTGTGGTGGATAATATGGGAGGGTGGGCTGTGCCACCCTAGCAGTACCAGCCGAACTCGGTTGAGTCCTTGTTAGGCTGGAGGAACGTAGAGAGTAGAGGTCCCCTTTTTTGTTTTTGTTTCATTTGTTGATGTCGGCTACCCCCCAAAATTGGGGGAAGTGCCTTAGTATATGTATGTATGTATGTATACAGCATGGGAACCCTACTCTCTACACGACCTCCAAAGTCATTTTATTATGTTCGTTTGAAAGTATTCAACATTATCATATTCACATTTTCGAAGCACTTTGAGAACAAGAGAGTCTTCAGTTTCCTCCTGAAAGCCTTAAAATCTTCAGTCTTTATAATGTCTAGTGGGAGATTATTGTATAGTCTCCGGGCTGCACATTTAAAGGCTCTAGAGCCTACAGTAGACATGTATCTAGGTTCGAATAATTTTAAAGCATCTGTAACTATCCTTGTGTCAGTATAATTTGTTGGCCGCAAAATATATAGCAATTTTTTAAATGTTTTGGACGTCTGGAATTTTATGAACTATTTTGGCGATTGTTGTGTCGTGGCGAGAAAAACGATTAAAATGGGAATTTTTACAAATATTGGTATCTAAGTTATTAAGCATCAATTTTAAGTTGTGAGGGTCCAACTAGCGTTTTATTAGAATTATATTTAATTATGCTAATAAAAAGTGGTTTGCGAATATTGTATGACACTTAAGTAAAACCCAGTTATCTTGGCACTGGCATTTGATTGGGCAGCGCAGAGCTAATGTTAGATTCACCGGACTACATAGGGATGAAGTGAGTTGTATATTATTATCATAGTATATAAGAAATAATTGATCATAACATCCCATAGGTTGAAATCATCTTATTGTGTATTCATCCCATGACAATTCATTACAGTACTTTCTTTGGTTTTCTATGCTGATATTTGTTATCCGTGATATGCGATTTACCCTTCGTATCTCTCGTCCAGGTCCTGATTTAGATGCCATATTTTGGTTAAGATTGAAACTTATGGTCTATTAAATTTCTTATTCATGATCTAGATATTAATCTTTGGCACCGTCGTTCAATTAGTTCATTATGCATGTTGCATAAGATTTTTCATAACTCTGACCATCCTTTACATTCAGATCTCCCTGGACAATTCTATCCTGTTCGTAATACTAAGCAGGCAATTATTAGCATCTTGCTTTTCCAACTAGGGTTGTAGCTTGGCTAGTAATGATAATTATAATAATATTTCTCTTTCATCTCTGTTGTAGGTTACAGGACGTCGTCATTATGAACGAATATATAGAATTAAAATGGAACTCGCACTCCTCCACGTTCACGGAGAGTCTCGGCAGTCTGCGAGATCAGGTAAAGTCTATACATCTGTTTTTAAATATTTAACTTAGCCGGTGAATATATAATAGCTGCAACTCTGCGGCTCGACAGAAAACACACTCAAAAAACTCGCGAGCGATCGCTATGAAGGTTGCGGGTGTGCCCACCAGCGCCAACTGTCGGCCAGATACCACTCTTGCATGTAAACAAACCCTTCAATTCTTCTCTGTCGACGTTGACGACAAGACGTATTCATACTCGCTGTAGAATCTGGAGTTTTCTCAACATATTTGGTGAAGTACTTCATTTTGGTTTGAGCTTTCGCAGTACAGGTGTTTTATCTTCAACTTAAATCTTGAACTCGTTTTTGGATAGATTTAATTTTTGATTACTTTGGATTGTTTTTTGGACTTTCCTTGACTTTTAAATGGCCGACCCTTCCCTTAGTACGGAAGTGTGTTTAGGCTTTTAGCAATTATCTTATCACTTTATAAATTAATTATAGATTTTCCTCTATATATTTTATATCTCACCCGCCTTTATTAGGCCACTTCGATTAGCTTTCGATTTATAATAAACATCAAGATAAATTTTAATGATTTGTTTATATGCGACCTTTCCTGAGAGTAGGCGGTCCTAACTTGGAAACCGAAGTTAAACAACGTTGAGCCCTTTCAATCGTAAATAACTTTTACAGAGCTAATGATTTAAAACTTATTAAATGAATATTTTTAGTAGATATTTTATGAAAGATTTTCTTTGAATAGTCTTCGTACTGTTTCAAAGATGAACTAACGTTTAGTTTATTTATGCTACGCAGTTTGCGCTCTATCGTTACGATAGAGAGAGAGAGTATCACGGTTTCACTTTGCAGAAAGAGTAAATCGATTCTGACGTTTTGTTCATTCTTCTTTCAAAGCTTAAATGTTTTAAATTCTATTTTAAAGGAACTCTTTAATTGAAAAACCTTTCAGTTTTTTCCTTTGGTCAAATAACCTGTTTTTTGACGAAACGTAAGTGGGCTCTTCTCTTCGGTGCGAAATCAATAGAGAGAGAGAGAGAGAGATACAGACGGAGGGAGAGGGAGGAGAGAGAACGTTCCGATCTTTATCTCGTCCCAAGCGAGTAACGTTGTTCTCGAGTTACTCTCGTCCCTAGTCTCTGTACGGGGAGAAAGGATAAAACGTTTTTAGTTTTTTATTCTCGTCCCAAGGCACTGTACGGTGAGAGATTGAAAACATAGTTTTGAATGAACTAGTGTTTAGTCTCTTCCCCAGCCACTGATCTTTTTATCTTAAAATATGTTTACTGTTTTTTTGCTGGTATTAATGTGCTTACATTATACGACTGATTTCGCAATTATAACCTTTTGATAGAGGGTAGAATTGCGTGCTTCAGGTAGCAATCAGTTTTATTCATACCTAATGTGAATTGTTAAAAAATTCGATTTCAGTGAAATAAGTGCAAAACAGAAAATCGTAGTGATAAAGTGATATTGCGCAAAGTGTTATCAGTGTTGCGACCGAGGGTTCGTCTGTTCGTGCCTGTCGTTCGCCTACTCCGGGACCTCTTGCAAGCTCCCAAGCCCAGGGGAGAAGTAATGTTGTACGACTTATGGGTTCGAGAGGCCTTGATCAGCGAACAGACGTTCCCTCTATGGTATCAGGTGTATCTTACCAAGATCACCCCTACCATAAGGCGAGAGAGACGATTTTCTCCTCGTCATCCGAAGGCTTTTCGCATAAGAAACCGTGGAACAAGGTTTCGAGGCCCTTTAAGCGAAAGTCAGTCCTTTCAGGACAGGTCCAGCGTCCTGGTTTTAACTATTAAGACAGCTCTGACCCTATGCAGTCATCGGAAGACTGCTCGCCGCCTAAACAAAAGCGTAACACAGACTCCGAGAGTCTTTTTGTAGGCAAGGTTTTGCAGTCACAGACGTTACCCTCGTCTCTTACCGCAACCATTCCCGTTGATCCTAAATGGGTTGTACGGCAAGACATGCAGAATAAGCTTGCCTCCCTTTTGGAAGACTATTCTGCCGATAAGTCCGTTGAGCCTAGCCGTTTATCTCATCGAGATCCTGGCCTTCAGCCACCCTAATGTTCCTTTGTACGTCCTGTTGACGTTGGCGTAGCCAAGTCACGTCAGTCAGGTTGTTTAGAACCACACTCGATGCGGTCTCGTGTGGATTTTCAGCCACATTTGGACGTTAGGCCACTTGCTGATGCTCCTGTTGACGTTCAGGACGTTCGCCAACAATCGGAGTTGACTTGTTTTGACGCTAAGCGTCAACCTCCGCATTCTAGAGTTGTTTTGACTGCTCAGACTAGGCGGTCAAAGCAGTCTCGAGTGGACGCTGTGCGTCCTCAGGCACCTGTTGTTGTTGACAGTTCACAGACTGTCAAGCAGTTACATGACGTTGCGTCCTGGTCCGCTACTAATGCACCAGTGCGTGTGGACTCTGCTTGTAAAGCATTGCCACCACGGTAGGTCTCTCCCTTGCTTGAGACTCGGCTATTGTCGGACAATGTTCCTTCAGATGAGGAAGTTGCTGTTCCCCCTCCTACTGATATTCCCTTGAGGACTCTGTCAGACGGAGAGGAGCCTAAAGCTGCTTAGCCCTCTATGGACTTTAAATAAATCATGCTGATTTTTAAGGATCTTTGTCCGGATCTTTTTGTAACTGCTGCTCCTCGTTCGCCTAAACGTCAGAGCTTACACTAGGCCTAGCTACTTCGAAGCCGTTGTTTTATAAGCTAGTGCTCTCTCGCTCTTCTAAGAGAGCTTTACGTTTGCTAGGCGACTGGTTTATCACCAGGAGGAGTTTGTGGGAGACAGCCTTTGCTTTCCCTACTTTTAAGCTGGCTTATAGAGCGAGAGTCTGATATGACACGAGAGAAGTTCTCGGCTTGGGAGTTCCTGCCTCTGCCCAGATAGACTTCTCAAACCTCATAGACTCTCCCTGGCGCCTGGCCATGAGACGCTCCAAGATTTTACAGGTCGACTTCAGAGCTATTTTCGAGCGTTTGAAGTTTTGCTGTACAATTATGTCATGCATAAACAAGGCTTTCAGGGATGGCTCAAATGATCTGACAGCCACGTTCTCTGCAGGAACAAGTCCCTCAGGGATGGCTCCAATGAACTGGCAGCCATGTTCACTGCAGGAGTACGTAAGAGGCAAGTGCGCTCAATGTGTTCATTGTCAAGACAAACTTCACGATGAAGTCTACCAGGCTGTCTTGACAGCATTTATGGAAGGCGACTGGATGGTCTCTCTCGACCTTCAGGAGGCATACTTCCACATTCCTATACACCCGGATTCCCAACCGTTTCTGAGGTTTGTTTACAGGAATGTGGGGGTACCAGTTTCGAGCCCTGTGCTTTGGCCTCAGTCCTGCGCCTCTCGTGTTTACGAGGCTCATGAGGAATGTGGCAAAATCCCTCCATCTATCGGGGATCCGAGCCTCCCTGTACTTGGACGACTGGCTTCTCAGAGCATCGTCCAGTCTTCGCTGTCTGCAGGATCTACATTGGACGTTGAGTCTGGCCAGGGAATTGGGACTTTTGGTCAACCTAAAAGTCCCAACTGATCCCATCCCAGATTATTCTATATTTGGGGATGGAGATTCGCAGTCAAGCCCTGCTTGAAGTCCAACTAATGCTGAAAAGAAAACGTTTGTTCAGTCAGGAGTTGGAACACTCTCGTAGGGACTCTCTCATCCCTGGAGCAGTTTGTCTCACTAGGGAGACTACACCTTCTGCCTCTCCGGTTCCATCTAGCCTCTCACTGGAACTAGGACAAGACATTAGAGACGGTATCATTCCCAGTCTCCGAACCAGTAAAGGCATGCCTGAAATGTTGGGACAGCAATATCAGTCTGAGAGAGGGACTATCCCTAGCAGTCAAGAACCCAAACCACGTGTTGTCCTCAGACGCGTCGGATTTGGGTTGGGGTGCGACCCTGGACGGTCGGGAATGCTCGGGTCTGTGGACCTCAAGTCAGAAGAGCATGCACATCAACGACAAGGAGCTATTAGCAGTCCACTTGGCCTTGATGATATTCGAAAGCTTCTTCGAAACTAAGTGGTAGAGGTCAACTCAGACAACACCACAACTTTGGCGTACATCTCCAAGCAAGGAGGCACACACTCCTTCACGCTGCTCGAGATCGCAAGGGACCTTCTCTTATGGTCAAGAAATCGAGGCATCTCCCTGTTGACGAGATTCATCCAGGGGGACTTGAACGTCTTGGCAGACTGTCTCAGTCGGAGGGGTCAGGTGATACCCACGGAATGGACCCTCCACAAGGACGTGGGCAAGAGTCTTTGGGCTACTTGGGGTCAACCCACCATAGACCTCTTTGCCTCCTCGTTGACCAAAAGGTTACCAATCTATTGCTCTCCAGTCCTAGATACAGAAGCAATCCACATAGACGCGTTTCTACTGGATTGGTCTCTTCTGGACTTATATGCATTCCCTCCATTCAAGATAGTCAACAAGGTACTGCAGAAGTTCGCCTCTCACGAAGGGACAAGGTTGACGTTGGTTGCTACCCTCTGGCCCGCGAGAGAGTGGTTCACCAAGGTACTTCAATGGCTGGTAGACTTTCCAAGAAGTCTTCCTCTAAGGGTAGATCTGTTACGTCAGCCCCACGTAAAGAATGTCCATTCAAGCCTCCCCGCTCCTCGTCTGACTTCCTTCAGGCTATCGAAAGACTCTCAAGAACTCGAGGCTTTTCGAACGAGGCAGCCAGTGCGATTGCAAGAGCGAGGAGAGCTTCTACCATTAGAGTATACCAGTCGAAGTGGGAAGTCTTTTGAGACTGGTGCAAGTCAGCATCTGTGTCCTCGTCCAGTACCTCTGTAGCCCAAATCGCAGATTTTCTTTTACATCTGAGAAAGGTTCGCTCCCTTTCAGCTCCCACGATTAAGGGCTACAGGAGCAAGTTGGCTTCGGTCTTTCGACATAGAGGCTTAGATCTTTCCAACAATAAAGATCTCCAAGATCTCCTTAAGTCCTTCGAGACCTCTAAGGAACGTCGTTTGGCAACTCCTGGTTGGAACTTAGACGTGGTCATAAGGTTCCTCATGTCAGACAGGTTTGAGCCATTACATTCAGCCTCCCTGAAGGATCTCACCCTCAAGACACTTTTCTTAGTGTACTTGGCTTCGGCTAAAAGGGTCAGTGAACTGCATGCCTTCAGTAAGAACATTGGTTTTTTCTACAGAAAAAACCACTTGTTCACTTCAACTTGGTTTCCTGGCCAAAAATGAACTGCCTTCTCGTCCTTGGCCTAAATCTTTTGATATTCCTTGCTTATCAGAGATCGTAGGCAACGAACTGGAAAGAGTATTATGTCCTGTTAGAGCTCTTAAGTTCTATTTAGCTCGTACTAAGTCATTACAGTACGAGGTAAATCTGAGGCATTATGGTGCTCAGTTAAGAAACCATCATTGCCTATGTCAAAGAATGCTTTGTCATATTTTATCAGATTTTTTAATACGAGAAGCTCATTCTCACTTGAATGAGAAAGACCGATGTTTGCTTAAGGTTAGGACGCACGAAGTTAGAGCTATACCAATCTCCGTGGCCTTCAAGCAAAATAAATCTCTGCAAAGTATTATGGACGCGACTTTTTGGAGAAGCAAGTCAGTGTTCGCGTCATTTTACTTGAAAGATGTCCAGACTCTTTACGAGGACTGCTACACACTGGGTCCATTCGTTGCAGCGAGTGCAGTAGTGGGTGAGGGTTCTACCACTACACTTCCCTAATTCCAATATCCTTTTAATCTGTCTCTTGAAATGTTTTTAATATTGTTTTATGGGATGTTCGGAAGGCTAAGAAGCCTTTCGCATCCTGGTTGATTTGGCGGGTGGTCAAAGTCATTTCTTGAGAGCGCCCAGATTAGGGGTTTGATGAGGTCCTGTTGTATGGGTTGCAGCCCTTGATACTTCAGCTCCTGGGAGTCTTTCAGCATCCTAAGAGGATCGCTGGGCTCCGTGAGGAAGACAGACTTACAAGGCAGAGTAATCGTCTAAGTCAACTTCCTTACCAGGTACCTATATATTTTGGTTTTGTTATATTGATAACTCAAAAAAACTCTTAGCTTATACGCTGTAAACTTAATTAACTCTGGTCTCTACCCACAGCCTTGGGTGTGAATCAGCTATTATATATTCACCGGCTAAGTTAAATATTTAAAAATGATATTTTAATTATAAAATAAATTTTTGAATATACTTACCCGGTGAATATATAAATTAAAGACCCTCCCTTCCTCCCCAATAGAGACGCAGCGGGACGAGAAGAATTGAAGGGTTTGTTTACATGCAAGAGTGGTATCTGGCCGACAGTTGGCGCTGGTGGGCACACCCGCAACCTTCATAGCGATCGCTCGCGAGTTTTTTGAGTGTGTTTTCTGTCGAGCCGCAGAGTTGCAGCTATTATATATTCACCGGGTAAGTATATTCAAAAATTTATTTTATAATTAAAATATCATGTTACTCTTTTCCGGGGGATTAATATTTTCATCAATGTGGAGTTGCACAATTTTGTTTTACTTTATTTAAACTTACTTTGATTATAGATTTACTTATGAGAAAGAGTTATAGTAAATTGAGAGTTTATATGTAAACTGTACTGTAATGGTCAGATAAATTTGAGAAAAGTTAACCCTTTTACCCCCTAGGTAAGGTTAAATTTCTAGCACATTTTGCTATATATTTTTTTTAAATTGCTCTAACAGCCTTAATTTTTGTCATAGAGAGGTCAGGATGGTCTCATTCTTTTGGAAAATGCCTGAAGTTTCTCACAAAGTTATCAAAAACATGTAAAGAACAGTGTTTTGTAAGAACGTACTGGTACGTCCTTTGGGGGCGAAAGGGTTAATTACTTGCACGAAACAATAAGGTCAGGAAAACTTTGAGTAATCTCGTAAGTTTTTATGGACGATACTACTTATCAACATTTAGGGATGGTTCATCTTTATGAAAATGAGTTAACGTATTCGCTAGCAAATGTTTTATCATTTTTATTTCTTTCCAGCAAATTTACACCGACGTCACGATCTCGTGCGGGGATCAGTTCTACCCAGCGCATCGGCTGGTTCTGTCGTCATGTAGCAGCTTTTTCGCCAAGACGCTGAAGATGACCGACTGCAAAAATCCAGTTCTGTTGCTGTATGGCATAGATCAGTTCATATTGGAGTATTTGCTTATGTTCATGTATGACGGACAGGTATGGAAAGGATACTGTTAGGATTTATTAATTTATTTGTCCCCATTGATAAGGGATTGATTGATTAATTGATTAATTTAAAGTTTTCAGGCATCCTGACATCTAAGGTCATTGACACCGGTAACATTTAATTTATGTATACAAAATTAAAAAATAAAAGTGTTCAATTAAAATCATAAAAGTTGAATGTCATAAAAGTTAAATAGTTGTCAGAAGACCTGCTTCTGAAATAAATCTAAAAATGCCACTTGCATAGTAGGACACATCATTTCCAAGAATCTTGGCAAGGATGAACCTGCCACCCTCACCTCGAGCCTCAAACAGATATCTATTCCTTAAGTTGGGACTGGCACATATTGAAAAGCAGCCTTTGGTGGGATGTTATTACGGCAATGTATACTATTCAAAGCCAGGCGGTCATTCATATATATTCTCTTTATCTCATCATTGACACTAGCTAATCTTTCCTGCTGCCTTTTCAATGCCCTCTGTGTTTCCCTTCAGGCATGTGCTTACTGTTAGAAAGGTGTAGAATTCAACAGTACTATTCTCGGGTATCAAATGTCAGAAAAAAAGGAAAAAATTGTAAATGGTAGCTATAGTAACAAGAATTTGGTCTAAAAAACTTTTAGGATGGTCATGGAAATGAGATTACATACAGTACAAAATATTTGTTCCTACGCAGATACAAACCAAGTCATTTAATTTGGGTTACCTTTGGTGAAGCCAGTGACGGCCAGTAGAAGAGTTATCGAGGGTATGGCTTCATCCTCCCTCGTACCATATAGGTTGGTATGATGTTGCTGGTGGTTGATAACTCGCTCGCCTCCTGACTGCTGAAGCGATTAGCATGCATGTTTCTAGCTTTGTTTAATCTTTCTTTTTTCTGCTACAGAATGATTAAAACAATGGTGTGTAAATCATACTAGTCCTAGTATTTAGGGACCCTTTTGGGGCTTTCATAAACCTTTTTGATATGGATCATCTTATGTTCTGTCCTACATGTCGAGGACATTGATGCTAATCGGAGACCACGTGTTGTGCTGTGTGTAGGGAGTGGTCATCTTCCCAATAGGAAATTTCCTGGCCAATGAAAAAAGGCCAAATGCGTTCGCTCTCCATTGATTGCTTCAACTTTGAAAGAGTTAAAGGTTAGAATTCCTCTTTCTAGCTCAGATCTCTCCCTGTCTGATCCTTCGGTCTCGAGTCTTAACCAGGGCACGGTAAAGAAGGATGGTGACCAAGTATTTGTCAACGATTTTGACACCAGTTCCTCCTGCCCTCCAACGTGAGGCCGAGGATTCTACCTTCGTTGCTGATCCTTTAGCTTCAGTCTTCACTACAGACATCGAGATTTCTCCGGCTTACATTCCTCATCCAGCTTCTGGGACAATAGGTTCTCCAATCTTGAAAGGCCCACTCCTCATAGGATCCTTGTGTTGGTGAATAACATGTCTCTCAACTCGGGAGCATGTATGCTTGCTAGCTCCTTCCTGAGCATGCCGGCTCTTCAGAATGTGTGCTTTCTCCCCATTTGCATCTCATGAGAGTAGAAGAATATGTCGGGAAGAACCCATTTTCCTTCTTGGGGGAAGACATATACTTAGGTATTCTGGTGAGTGCTTGAGAACAATATACCTCCGTGCGTGCAGGTTTTGGACTTGTATCATCATCTATGGATGAACGTGGGCACACGGACTGTTATATTGTATCCCTTTCGGAGCTCTATCCTAGAGTCTGCTTGGGGTTAGCAGAGCGTCCACAGTCCTACAAGCTCTCGCCTTGTCCGCTTTCCTATGTGTCTTTGGAGACATGTTCGCCATTCTACAATCCTATCTCATGCGGCCCAGTAGTTGAGTTTTAGATGAACGTGACACTTCCAGTGTGCACCCCCAGCTATTCACCCAGTGGGTCGACATTCAGCAAGCACTTCATCCTTATCACAAAGGACTCCATCTGATCCACCATGTCTTGAAGAAAATCAGAATGTCACAAGACCTCAGAGTAACCTTAGTGGCGCCAAGTTGGCCTGAATTAGAGTGCTACCTGGACCTTCTAGATCTGCTCGTAGAGGTCCCAAGAGACTTCCAAAGTGTCCTACCTTTCTCTGACAACAACACATGAAAAGGCTTCACACAGCAGTGGCATGCTGGTCTCCTCACGGTTGGAGGTTATCATTGAATTTCCGCTAGGAGGAGGCTTTTGTTTGCAAGAGACACTCATGAGGGCAAATAAATATTTGGGAGAATTGGCAACAATGGCTTTCTCCAAGAACCATTCAGTAGGTCAGATATTTATAGATGGGTTCTGAAAAAGGCAGATGACCCTGTCTCTATGGCTGGAGGTTATCCAGAATCTCCTCCTAAAGAAGGGCTTTTTGAGACTGACTGCGGGGCAACTTTCAGGATATCTGCAAGCCTTTTGCAGTGATCTACCAGGAAAACTGGTTCCTTTTCTCCGATTGGTTTGTCAACGCATTATTGCTCCACTTAAGGCCGCTGATAGCAGTTTTTACTTTACTTACTGAGGAGAAACTCCTCAGTCATAGACTTGAGCCAAATCTTTAAACTGGTGGGAATTGACTTCTAATTGTGGGAACTCTTGATCTTGACAGAGTTTTGAGCTGTCATTGGAAAATCAAAACCCTGACTTGGAGTGTGATGCAAGTTTTATGGTCCCTAAAATCATGACAGGAACCTCTCTGTAAGGCCTCAGACATGGACCTCATGCTTTAAATGGTCTTAGTTCTTGCCTTAGCATCTTCAAAGAGGGTGAGTAAGCTTCATGGTCTTTCATATCTTGTATCACACGGAAAGGGGTGGAGAGAATGGTCATTCTCATTTGTACCTGCTTTTGTAACAAAGACCCAGATTCCAGCTGTGAATGATCTTTGGTTTGACTCCTCCATTTCCTCAATCAAGGAAGTAACTGATGATGTTGGATAGTATGTACCATAAGAGCTGTTTCTCTTCTTAAAGCGGACTAGTCTTTGTCACTCTGTATCTCCCAACTTGTTTGTGGGTGGGCAAGGTCATATGAAAAGGAGAGTAACAAAAACACTATCTTTTTGGCTATGTGAGACAATCATGAATAAATCATCAGGAGAAGCATTTACCCGGGGCCCTTTCAAAGCACAAGATATACATTGTATAGCGGTAACATTGGCTTTCCGCATGAACCATTCAGTAGCTCAGGTACTGAGGACAGGGTCTGAAAAAAGACAACCTATACTGTTTACTACTTTAAGGATTACACCCTAGATACCTTTTCTACTGGACCTGTGGTAGATTCTCAGCAGTTTGTGTGGAGGACCAACTCCTGCAGGATGTCTAGTAATGTGTCACATAATTTACGACGCATTTTGTATGAAAGTTGTATGTCTGACCTTCTTTCCTCTCTTCCTCGTCTCCCTCCCTTGGGAGCGACAATACTGATCGTTTATGTGCAGGTAAGGTCACCTTTGTGGGTAGTGTTTTGAACACTTGTAATCAGCGTATCCTTTAATCATACATAGCTATGGCTGTTCTTCACGACTAAATCTTCTTATCGGACCGTGATTCATCTGCACAGCCATGTCCTTTGCACCTTTATCAGGTCAAGACAAAGACATTCCAGGTTGTGGGCCTACAAGACGCCGTTTTCTCTTCAGGGCACTTCCTCCTACCTAAGGAAAACTCCTCAATTCAATGACTCGGTTTGTATCTACGTAGAAACAGACTGCAGTTTTAAAAGTAATTTGCATTTTTCCTGGCCATACAATTATGAGGCTTTTAATGTTAAATTCTGCCGCATCCACCCCACAAGTCTTGACTAAAATTAGTGAGAGTTATCAGCCAAGAGCAACATCATCCCAACCTATACGGTATGAGGGATGGTGATGCCGCCAGACCCTTGATAATTCTCCAACTGGCTTTGCCAGAAGTATTCCAATCAAATGACGCAGGTTTGTATAGCTAGGAAAAATAAAAACTATTTTGTTCCGTAACCGAAATACAAACCACGCTATTTACATTGGGTTTACCTATTAGCGTAGCTGAAATGACGAGCCAATAGTTTTTAACAAGGGTTAATTACCCCCGCGCTAGTTAGCGGGGGGTAGGGGAAGGGTAGCTTGCTACCCCTCCCCCCCCCACACACCGGTGACTTGCTTCACTTCACTTTTGGCTCGGCGGTGAACAGACGTGTCTGTCCATCGTCCTCGTTGACAGCCTTTAATCTTTTTTCTGCTTTTTCTCTACAGCTTTTGTGTGTGTGTTTGAAGTTGACTACCTTTGTATTTGCTATGCGTACGTGCCCTGGTATTGCCGGCCGCCCTTGTGGAACCTTTATGTCGGCCACGGATACAGATCCTCACACCCTATGCCTGCAGTGTCGGGGGCGACGATGTGACCAGGAAAACGTGTGTAGGGAGTGGTCTGCCTCCCAGTTGGAGAGGTTTGGCCGCCGGCGTAAGAAGTCCAAGAGAGACCATTCTCCTTCTGGGGTTGCCTTGAAGGAGGAAGGTTTGCCTTGAAGGAGGAAGGTTCTCGGGACTCTTCTTCTGTCGCCCAAACCTCCTCTGAAGCTCCCCTTCGTCCGGCTCCTAAGGAGAGTCGGCCGAGTGGTGGCGCAGGCCCTAGTTCTGTTTCCCGACCTTGGGGGAGAGGAGAGGGCGTCGCCTCCCATAGCGGGGCGGTTCCCCCTCCTCCTCCGGGGGAGGTTATTGATAATTCATTGTCTAATGATGATCTTTTACAGATTTGGGCTTCCCTGGGGCTTAAGGGCTTGCCCTCCAGGGTTGCCCTGATTGACCTTGTCTCGTTGGGGGCCGCCGTTAAGCAGTCGCCGGTGGTAGCAGAGGTAGACCCTCTGTCTATCGTCGACGTCGTGGTGGCAGAGGCCTCCGACGGGGCGGGGCAATCCTCTGCAGGTGCAGTTGAGGATGTTGGTGCTGACGGCTCTCCTCCCCCTTCCGTACATCCTTCGAAGGGGGAAGTGAGTCCTACGGGCTCTTCTGCTGTCCAGCTTCCCTCTAAGGGGAGTGCCTTGACTGAGACTCCCCTTCGGAGGACTGATGGTCCTGATGATCTTCCCCGTGGCCGCCTTCGCCGTAAGGCTCACCGTCCGCTGCGTCGCAAGGGCCTCCCTTCCACTTATAAGGGTGTTAAGAGTTGCCTTTTTGGATCTAATTCCTCCGAAGAGGACTCTCCTCGTCGTATTCAGCCAACAGCTCAAGCTCCTTTGGACCTCTCTGGGGACCGGTCTCCTTCTCCTGCTAGAACTTCACCTTCTGGGGACCTCGTCACCCGACGGGTAACGGTCCCTTCGGGGCAAAGGGATTCTTCCCTTTCACGTGCAGCGTTAGCGCACAGGCGCTCTCCTGCTCGTCAGCACACTCCTGCTCGTCAATGCTCTCCTGCTCATCAGCGCTCTCCTGCTCGTCAGCGCTCACCTGTTCGCCGGCGCTCTCCTGATGTTCGCCCTCCTTCTCGCCAGCGCTCTCCTGAGGACATCCTCCATCCTGTGGTTCTTGAAGAGCGCTCAGCGCGCCAGCGTTCCCCTGCTCGCCCTTCTGCAGTGTTATCGCACAGGCGCTCTCCTGCTCGTCAGCGCTTTTCTGATCGTCAGCGCTCTTCTGAGGATCATCGCCCTCTTGCTCGCCATCACTCCCCTGTGGTCTCTGAACATCCTGCAGTCCCTGTTGGGCACCCTGCGTGCCATCAGTCTCCTGAGCTCTCTCGCGATCCTCATCTTGTTTCTACTCAACATCGTCCGCGTTCTCCAGCGCGTGTTTCTAAAGCACATGTTCGCCCACGCGCCTATGCTCTTCCTGTTCCTGTTCGTGAACGCGCCGCGCCACCTGTTCCTTCACAGGATTTCACGCGTCGCCCTCTTGCTCGCCAGCGAGCACCTACTCGCCAGCGTTCACAGACGATCCTACTATCGCCTGCTCGTCAGCGTTCTTCTACGCGTCAACGATCACCTGATCATCGGCGATCTCCGGACTGCCCGCATGACTTACAGCCTGCGCGCACGTGCTCTCCAACGCGTCGTCGGCCAGAGATTCTGGAAGGACATGGTTTGCCCTCGCGCGATCATTCACCTGCGCGTCCTGCGCGCTATCGCTCGCCAACGCGTCACCATGCGACAACGCGCCATCGCTCACCTGCGCGCCAGCGTTCGCCAGCTCACCACCGATCGCCTGCTCGCAGTCGCTCTCCCTCGCGCTACAGGTCTCCTGACCTACGTCGCCAGCGATCTTCGGAGCGTTCTTACTCGCCCACGCGGCAACGCGTTCGTTCGCCGGCTCGGCCACGCGCTCGTTCGCCTGTACGCCCTCGCGTTCGCGGCGAATTTTGCAGCCAGTGATAGCAGCAGGGACGCGTGTTCCCAGACAGCGCTCTGGATCGCCTCCATCTAAACGCAGGACTGTTGTGCAGGACAGAGAAGACACTGCAGAGAGGTTAGTGCGTCTTTCTTCCCCCCCTTCTTTTCAGGCAGGTCCAGTGGTGTCCACTCCGAAGGATTGCCCGATCCCTTTCCCTCCAGCGAGGATTTCGGACTCTGTGTCCGTGGAGCATCAGACTTGGTTTGGTCCTCTGATGCGGGCGTTAGTGAGGGTAATGAAACCAGCACTCGCCGATCAGGGCAACAAACCAACGGCTGCCTCTCCTACGCTGAAGAGAAAGAGAGGAGTGGACTTCGTGGTGACTTCCCCCAGGGCAAAGTTGGTTCCCAAGAGGTCTGTCGCGAAGGCCCCTTCTCCTGCTCGAGCGTTTTCTCCTTCTCCCGTGGACGAGGCTTTTCCTTCCTCGGGTGAGTCCAGTGAAGCGGTAGTCTTTCCCTCGGCACCAAGGGGGGAGCCTTCTCTTCATGGAGGAGGGTCGTCTCGTGCGGAAGGGGCTCTTCGAACCTCTTTGTTGGGATCCTGTATCTCTCCCAGGAGGGAATCCAAGGACTCCAAGACCATCCCGAAATCTTCTTCGAGGATTCACCAGGAACCAGCAGCTCCCCGGGGGAACGTCCACGCTTCACCCCAGGAAGAGATTCCGGGGACAGGAGATTTAGCTGCCAGCCCGCAATGAGGAGATCAGCAGGAATCCGAACATGCCTTCTGGCAGGTCCTGAGCCTGATGAGGCAACTCAACGGGCTTATGGACCCCGTGATCGCCCCCCGTGAAGGCAAGTACACTATCTTGGACGAAGTGTTCGACATTCGTAAGGCCCCTAAGTCCAGTGCGGCTCTGCCCTGGTCTCGGGGTCTGAAGAGTGCCAGAGCCAGGGCCAACGCCCAGCTCGCGATTCTTGCCTCCTCCAGTCGTTCCTCTGCCGGGAACAAGCTCATCCCTCCTCCTCGTCTTCAGCAGAGGAGGTATTTTGAGATCTTGGGCGAGTCCAGTCTCGCTCTTCCGCTCCATCACTCCGTGGAGGAGCTGGCAAAGGGAGTTCCCCTTGAGAAGCTCTCTGCCCGGCAGGTGTCATTCTCGGCGGCAGAGATCCTGAGCCATGAAAAGGTTGCGAAGTGTGCCATGCAGGCCACTTCGTGGCTGGATTTTTGGCTAGGAACTCTGGGCATCCTATTGCGCTCCGAGGAGTTGTCTAAGGAGACCAATAGGAAGGCCCTGGAGACCTTCTTACGCTCGGGCACCCGCTCCATCGAGTTTTTGGCGCACCAGGTAACCACCCTGTGGGCCAACTCGGTGTTGAAGCGGCGCAATGCGGTGACCGAGAGATTCCATCCGAAGGTCCCCGCCGTGGATGTGCGTAGGCTCAGACATGCTTCCCTCCTTGGGGAGAACCTGTTTGAGCCACAGGACATGGAGCGAACGGCTGAGAGGTGGAGTAAATCCAGCACGGACTCCCTCCTCCATAGGGCCCTTACAGCTCGGCCCTATAAGCCTCCAGCTCCGCCGCAACAGCAGCAGCAGCCTCGTAAGGCTCCGAAGCGGGCACCGGCAGTTAAGAAAGTGGTGTCTAAGCCCCAGCCAAGGTCAAGAGGGGCGGCAAGTCCTCCAGGGGAGGCAAGACTCCTAGGGGTAGCGGCCGCGGCCGCAAGCCCTAGGGGTGGCAGTCCCCCTGCGTGTCCACCTGTGGGGGGATGCCTTCTGCGTTGCGTCCGCAGGTGGCAGCAACACGGGGCCGATGCTTGGACGGTCTCAGTGATCGGCCAAGGCTATCGCGTCCCGTTCACAACATCTCAACCTCCCCTGACAGCGAATCCAGTGTCGTTGAGCTCCTATGCCACGGGGTCGGCAAAGGGGCTGGCCCTTCGGGCCGAAGTCGAGACCATGTTAGAGAAGGGTGCTCTCCAGGAGGTCGTCGACGGCTCCCCAGGCTTCTTCAGTCGACTCTTTCTTGTAAAGAAGGCGTCTGGAGGCTGGAGACCTGTCATCAACCTCTCTGCTCTGAACGGGTTTGTCAACCAAACCCGGTTCAGCATGGAGACAGCAGACACGGTCAGACTTCCGGTGAGACCACAAGACTTTATGTGCACACTGGATCTAAAGGACGCGTACTTCCAGATCCCAATCCATCCGTCTTCCAGGAAGTACCTGAGATTCTGCCTAGACGACAAGATCTACCAGTTCAAGGTGCTGTGTTTCGGTCTCTCCACAGCTCCTCAGGTGTTCACCAGAGTGTTCACCCTGATTTCATCTTGGGCGCACAGGAACGGCATTCGTCTCCTTCGTTATCTGGACGATTGGCTGATCCTAGCAGACTCGGAGTCGACCCTTCTTCGGCACCGGGACAGGCTTCTGGATCTTTGCCAGGATCTGGGGATCGTGGTGAACCTCGAGAAGTCCTCTCTGCAGCCGTCCCAACGACTGGTTTATCTAGGCATGCTAATAGACACCAATCTCCACAAAGCCTTTCCATCAGACGACCGGATAGCAAGGCTGAGGAGGGTGGCGGAACCCTTCCTCAGGCGAGAAGAACTCCCCGCCCAGTCGTGGTTGCATCTCTTAGGTCACCTATCCTCCTTGGCCCGTCTGGTTCCAAACAGCCGCCTCAGGATGAGATCCCTTCAATGGCGGCTCAAGTCCCGGTGGAATCAAGGATCTGATTCCCCGGACATTCTGATCCCGATGGGGTCTTTGGAACAGACGGACTTGCGGTGGTGGCTGGTCGACGAGAACCTGCGGAAGGGAGTGAGTCTTCTCGTCCTCCCCCTGGAATTGACTCTGTTTTCGGAAACGTCAAAAGAAGGGTGGGGGGGCGCACGTTCTGAACCAGAGGGCCTTAGGCCTTTGGTCAGAATCAGAAAAGTGCCTACACATCAACCTGCTAGAATTGAAGGCCGTCTTTCTGGCTCTTCAGCAGTTCCAACAGTCCCTGGCAGGTCACTCCGTGGTGGTGATGAGCGACAACTTCACGTTAGTGGCTTATATCAACAAGCAGGGAGGCACTTTTTCGCAGCAGCCATCCCATCTTGCAGTAGAGATTCTGAAGTGGACCGAAATCCACTCGATAACACTATCAGCTCGCTTCATTCCCGGCAAGAGGAATGTGCTCGCCGACAGTCTGAGCAGGGCCTCGCAGATAGTGAGTACCGAGTGGTCTTTGGATCCTCAGATAGCCAACAAAGTCCTGACTTTGTGGGGTTCCCCGACTGGACGTGTTCGCGACAGCGTTGAACTTCAAGCTGCCCCTGTACTGCTCCCCGGACCCCAAGGCACTCTGGCAAGATGCTTTCCAGCAACGGTGGGACAACATCGACGTGTACGCCTTCCCACCGTTCTGTCTGATGAGAAGGGTGCTCAACAGGACCAGACTATCGGTCAACTGTTCGATGACTCTGGTAGCTCCGCGATGGCATCACGCGGAATGGTTCCCGGACCTTCTGCAGCTCCTGACGGAGCTCCCGAGGGAACTTCCTCCACGACACGAGCTTCTCAGACAACCCCACTCCGGTGTCCCTCACAAGGCCGTGGCCTCGCTTCGGCTTCACGCCTGGAGACTATCCAGCGTCTCCTCGTGGAGAGAGGCTTTTCGCAACAGGTTGCGGAGAGAATGTCTCAGCACCTGCGAAGGTCCTCTGAGGTAGTCTACCAAGCAAAGTGGAGAGTCTTTTGTGGTTGGTGTCGTGGGAGGGGTATCTCTCCACTCGATGCCACTATTCCAGCAATAGCGGACTTCCTCGTTTATCTGCGGGAAGAAATGCGCCTTTCTGTCTCGGCAGTGAAAGGCTATCGCTCAGCCTTAAGCTTGGCCTTCAGGCTGAAGGGCGTGGATATTTCTTCCTCGCTAGAACTCTCTTTACTCATACGTAGCTATGAGCTTACCTGCCCCCAGTCGGAAGTGAGACCTCCTCCTTGGAACGTGGTTCGAGTCCTCAGGGCTCTTAAGAGGCCTCCCTTCGAACCATTACGCCAGGCCTCCGATCGCCACCTGTCTTGGAAGACTGCTTTCCTACTCGCTTTGGCTTCGGCTAAGCAGGTTAGTGAACTTCATGGTCTCTCGTACGACATCGCCCATTCAAGGGGATGGGGGGAGGTAACGTTCAGGTTCGTCCCTGAGTTTGTAGCCAAGACTCAGAATCCTGGAGTGCCGGATCCTCGGTTCGACTCTTTCAGGATCGCGAGTCTCCGTTCTGTAACAAGCGACCCAGGCCAGCTGCTACTATGTCCAGTGAGGTGTCTGAGGCACTACTTGAAGAGAACGGCTGCAGTCCGTCCTCAAGTGCGAGCTTTGTTTGTGAGCACAGGCAGGACTAAGAGGAGGGTCACCAGGAACACCATCTCAGCTTGGATTCGAAGGGTTATCCACCATGCCTTGAATCCAGACCCTCCTCCGTCACGTCGCCCTAGGGCACACGATGTCAGGGGTGTTGCTACATCCTTGGCCTTCAAGAGAAATTTCTCTGTGACGTAGGTAGGCTACTTCAAGCTGGGGTCTGGAAGCGTCAGACGACCTTCACAGCCCACTACCTGCAAGACGTGACCCACAGGAGCCTCGATACGTTTTCTATCGGCCCTGTGGTGGCTGCACAACAGCTGGTCTAACCTCAGGCTCCTTTTTGGACAAGTAGCAGTAGGTTGAGGGCGTTGTTACCCGGTCTTAGTCTGCGTGAATGAAAGAGTATGTCTGACCCTTACTTCTTTCTTCATTCTCCCCTCTCTTGGGGAAGCAGCATCCTGGTCCTCGCATAGCTGACCTCGACCTCTGCAGGTAACCCATGCTTCTTTGTGCTCCTAGTATTAAGCTTAATACTGTTGCGTCCCCCATACCTTGACGAGGTGGTATTGGGAACGTCCTATCCTAGATTCCTATCTAAAGGCCTCAAGGTCAACTTCATAGGACGAGTCACACTTTCCTCCACACACTGCTTATGTAGGCCTCTCGTTCCTAGCGATGCTAGGAACTTGTGAGGTGCAGGGGCTCCTTTTCTCAAGTGCTGCTCACTGAGGGATTGAGCCCCCGGGCAAAGCCGAAGTCAGTAAGGCTGGGGACTTTCCACTCTTCCTAAGGGGTAAGTCACCCAATGTAAATAGCGTGGTTTGTATTTCGGTTACGTAACAAATGACAAATTCGAAGATAATTTGTATTTTTCCTAACCATACAAACCTTAGCTATTTACACATATGTGCCCGCCATCCCTGACCCCCAAGTCAAGTCCTACCTCTAAGTGAAGTGAAGCAAGTCACCGGTGTGTGTGGGGGGGGGGGGGGGGGAGGGGTAGCAAGCTACCCTTCCCCTACCCCCCGCTAACTAGCGCGGGGGTAATACACCCTCGTTAAAAACTATTGGCTCGTCATTTCAGCAACGCTAAAAGGTAAACCCAATGTAAATAGCTAAGGTTTGTATGGTTAGGAAAAATACAAATTATCTTCGAATTTGTCATTTTAAAATGATTTTAGTAATATTTACTATGTAAAATTTATCAGGGGTTCAAGACAAAACTAAAATTAAACCAAATTTTTTTTTTACTGAATTCATCCAATATTTGAGCAAATGACTGTGTTGCTAGTCCTTAGATTAATGTAAATGTATGACTCCCTGTACCGTAAAGTAGATAACCAGCTCATGCCGGAAGTAAAAGTGTGATTATAATTTTTAAAAATATTCCACCTTTCAGGTTACCGTCACGAAACACGACCTCCCGAATTTCATTCGAGCTGCTCAATGGCTTGGCTTAAAAGGTTTGGAGACGGTTCCCAATAACCAAGATAAGCTTAACGGAAGGCATCATCAGCCAGAACTCCCAGACGGCGAAAGCGAATCCACGACGTACTTTCAGACGTGGAAGAAACTCTTATCTCCGCTCGCCTCTTCGATGGGACAGACTTCCTCGTTGGATGAATTGACCACCGTCTTGCGTCAACTGGTTGGAAGGATCGAGAGCGAGAGAACCATCGAGAATCTGGTCGTGTCGAACGTCACGTCCTTGAGCGTGCGCGAAGAGAACGAGCCGAGGTTCTTGGGCGCGGGTAGCAACGCGGAAAATGATTATCCATCCGAAGCCATGATCAAGTGTGAACAACCGGATATATCTATGGGGGAAGATGAGAACCATATGTTAAGCAGTACCTACAGATCTCTGGACATGGGCAACAGCAACTTGGACTGCTACGATAGTTCGGACAGCGACAACGATTTTGAAGGGTGGGAAAACAGCCCTGGAAATTACCGAAATAAGTTGAAGGATTTGCAACTCCACATAAATCAGAATGGAATTCATGACTATGATGTGATGCAACCAGCGTCTTCCCCTGAACTCTCTCCGTGTAATACTTCAAAGGTACTGTATCCATTATCTTTTTATGTTCTTTCTCTTAAGGTTAAATTGTACTTAAAGAACTAGGCAGTTTTCTTTTGTTAATTTTTTGTTGATGATTTTTTATTTTATCTGCATAGACTGGTTTTATTTTATAATTATTATACTAATAAGTTAACAGGTTAAATGTAACTCCTCTAAAGGCCGGTTTGTTAAGTTATTTTATGTTGATGATCTTTTATTTTACTCTCTACATGGACTGAATTTATATTATAATTTTTATGGTGATGACTGAAGAGATGTTAAAAGTAACTCCACTAAAAGCAGGTTTGCTATTCCATTTCTTTTAGCAATGCAGATTTGCACCGACTCGCAGCGGTGCCCTTTTAGCTCTGAAAAGTTTCCTGATCACTGATTGGTTGGACGAGATAATTCTAACCAATCAGCGATCAGGAAACTTTTCCGAGCTAAAAGGGCACCGTTGCGAGTCTGTGCAAATCTGCATCGCTTAAAGAAATGGACTATAGTTACTTTTTGTTTCTGATCTTTTATTTTCTTGCTACATGGACTGATTTTATTTTATAGTTATTATGCTGATGACTGATGTAGGTTAAAAGTAACAACACTAAGTAATGTAGTGTGTGTTCATACAATATACAAATCCTTGAAGGATACAGTTTATTATTATTATTACTTGCTAAGCTACAACCCTAGTTGGAAAAGCAGGATGCTATAAGCCCAGAGGCCCCAACAGGGAAAATAGCTCAGTAAGGAAAGGAAAAAAGGAAAATAAAATATTTCAGGAAGAGTAACAACATTAAAAAACTTCAGTAGCTACAGGATGGGCAGTGGTAGACTTCACCTCGCCACCTCGTATTTCTGAGCCTGACTTGTTCTGTTAGTATTTAAGTATGTACTGTATTTTTATTTTCAAATATACTTGGCCAGGTACACAGGTACTTGAAATGTTAACTTTGCATAATCTAGACAGGTTTGGCAGTCACTGTCTGAAGTTAATCCTTATGATTGATTTATTTACCACAATCTTGCTTTCCTGAAGCATCACTACTAATCTAATTTTTCAATCCTGCAGATTTCAGCATTTTTACCAGACTTAGATGCTAATAGTGATGTAGACCCAAATGGTTTTCTTCTTTTTTCTTTTAAGAGTACAATAGATGTTCTTACTTCATGGTTGTCAAATGTTTGCAGGTTAGCTAGAAGACATTCTAATTTGTACTTGGTGGAGAATTGGCGATGTTACTCCGTCAGGTAAATTCTCTGCTAGCTCTAGTTCTACCAATTAATGTCCTATTTTGTAAGATGTTGGCAGAACATCTGAAGTTTCCTCTGTTCCTTAGTTTCCAATGTGTCATAGGAAAAGCCTCTGCTTGTGCTACTTTTCTTACAATTCCAGTGTTGTACAGAAATCTCCAGTTTTTGATCATGAAATAGCAGCAATGGCTTGATGAAAATTTTAGTAAACAGAGGAATCATAACAAAACTGAGTGTAATTTGTTTATGGAGTTAAGATATTGGATAATCTCTACCCATATCTTTTTATGAATAATATTTCATCGTCTATATGGGTCATTTGAAATCCCAGGTGTCATTTTTGATTGCAAATTTAACTCTTGAGTAACATGCCCTGTCTGGTTCCTCTTAAGCCTAAAAAGAGTCTTATTAACCTTGGAGGTTTAATTATACTAATATTTTTTAAATATCTAACTTAGCCGGTGAATATATAATAGCTGCAACTCTGTTGCTCGACAGACAAAAAACAGTAAAAACTCGCCAGCGATCGCTATACAGGTTGCGGGTGTGCCCACCAGCACCAACTGTCGGCCAGATACACTCTCTCGATGTAAACAAAGACCCAATTTCTTCTCTGTCGACGTGTCGACAAGACGTACTTTTACTCGCTGTAGAACCTGGAGTTTTCTCAACATATTTGGTGAAGTACTTCATTTTGGTTTGAGCTTTCGCAGTGCAGGTGTTTTATCTTCATCTTAAATCTTGAACTCGTTTTGGATAGATTTAATTTTTAGTGACAAAGAGAGTATGGACTTTCTTTGACTTTTAAATGGCCGACCCTTCCCTTAGACGGAAGTGTGTTTAGGCTTTTATTAATTATCTTATCACGTTATAAATTAATTATAGATTTTCCTCTATATATTTTATATCTCACCGCCTTTATTAGGCCTCTTCGATTAACTTTCCATTTATAATAAACATAAAAAATAAATTTTAATGTTTTGTTTATATGCGACCTTTCCTGAGAGTAGGCGGTCCTAACTTGGAAACCGAAGTTAAACAACGTTGAGCCCTTTCAATCGTAGATAGCTTTTAAAGAGCTAATGATTTAAAACTTTTTAAATGAATATTTTTAATAAATATTTTTCAATATTAAACTTACCCGATAATCATGTAGCTGTCAACTCCGTTGCCCGACAGAATTCTATGGAGGGATACGCCAGCTATCACAATACTAGAAGGGGGTGTACTTACCAGCGCCACCTGTGGCCAGGTACTCAAGTACTTCTTGTTGACACCTCCTCAATTATTCCTCTGTCGTGCTTCCGGCAAGACGTTCTGGGATACGCTTATGATCTTCGAGTTTGTTCACGGCTAATTGGTGAAGTATTCTCTCAGATTTCGGCTGTCGCTTTACTGGAAACCTTCTTATATTAGCTAGATAGCTTTTATATAGTCCTGATTAACGGTTAACGATCTTTTGCTTGATTTTGGAAACCCCTTTGGCTAACTCTTTGGATTCAAGATGTCTGACATTTCGCAAGCCCCCTCCCATAGACGATGTAGGTCTTGCAATAGGCGTATTCCGAAGGCCTCGGTAGATCCTCACACCGCTTGTTCTGACTGTAGGGACAGGCCCTGTCAGTTAGAAAATCGATGTGAGGAATGCGCCGGACTTTCGGAACTGGAATTTGTCCGTCTTTTAAAATATTCATCTAAGTTAGAGAGAGGTAGAGTTAGGAGGAGTTCTTCTCACTCTTCACTTTTTTCCTCACCTCATGATCCCCTACCTTTTCCTACCCCAGTAGTGGCTACCCCCGAACCTACTGTTTGCCCTCCGCCTGATATGTCTGTTGTTTTGCGTGCTATTCAGGCCTTAGGCGATAAAGTAGAGTCAGTGGTAAGTGACCATAAGTCTCTAATGGCCGAAGTCAAGGAACTTAAGGTCAAGAGTGCAGTGGGTGGAATTAGTGCCAGTGCTGTGACGAGTGCTAGTGTCAGTGCAGTGCCAAGTGCTAGTGTCAGTGCCAGTGTGGTGCGTGAGGATACTTCTGTGCGAGCCAGTCGTCCTCCCAGTCCGGGACCTCTTGCAAGCTCCCAAGCCCAGGGGAGAAGCAATGTCGAAGGGCATAAGGGTTCGGCAGGCCTTGTTAGGCGCACAGAAGTATCCTCGGTGGTTGCGGGCGTGTCTTCCAAAGACCGTCACTCCCACCTGCAGACGATTGAGCCCGTCTTTTTCTCGTCCGCTGATCATCTGTCAGGGAAGAAACGTTGGTCTCAGGTCTCGAGACCACTTAAACGCAGAGTCCAGTCCGCGAGTGCTCAGCCAGGTTGCAGTCATTGGCTCAGCTCTGACTCGCCTCAGTCATCTGTCGACTGCACTCCGCCCAAGAGGAGTAAGGTTCTGCCACAACAGAGCTCGACTGTTAAGGCTTTACCTCAGCCTACTGTAGTTTCTGCCGACCCTAAGTGGACTCTACTACAGTCCATGCAAGCACAGCTTTCGGACTTGATGCGTGAGTGTCGGGCTGAGAGTGTTGCGCCTCCGCCTCCGCCTACACTCCCTCCGCCTGCGCTCGCTCCGCCTGCGCTTGCTCCGCCTGATCGCAGTACCACCTGCCAGGCGTACGATGTTGAGCCACGGTCTGAGTTTGCTGTTCCCAGTGGTGTTCAGCCTCCGCCTTCTTTAAGGCAACCTTTGCTATGGGATCAGGAGGATTATACCTCTCTTCCTCCGCCTCCCCTTGCTGCTCCACCAGTGGTGCAACACTCGGTTGAGGTACAACAACCTCTCCCGTCCATGAGTCAGTCTCCTCAGCTCTCGCTGCAGCGAGCTCAACCATCCACAAGGCAAGCTCCACTACACCTTGGCCTTGCGTCTCAGGAGCCTCAGCTTGCGAGACATTTACCTTGTTCTGCGCAGCCTCAACCTCATCACGCTCCGCTCACACCACAGGAACAGGAACTTGCTACTCCGCTTCCACCAACCGCTCAGCAAGCGCAACCCTTGGGTTCAACCACTCATGCTAGGAGTCAGCCTCCTCCACCCATGCGCCTTCCTTCTGCTTCGTCTTTTATTCAGCCTTTGCAGTCTGAGCCTCAGGTTCTCCCTCAACAGTTACTTGAAGAGGAAACCACTAATATTGTTCCTACTCGTTCTGACTCTGCTGTTCAGCATTCTTGTCCGATATCTTCACTTCACTCTGGTGATGAGGCGTCTGATGATGAGGAGGCACACCTGGATCCCTCGTCAGACGTGGATGAATCCAAGCCTTCTCCACAGTCTATTGACTTTCGTAAGGTCTTGGCTCTGCTTAGGGAGGTTTATCCAGACCACTTTGTCTCTGCTATTCCCCGCTCTCCGCCATCTGAGTTTTCGCTGGGCATACAACAAGCTAAGTCCTCCTATACTAAGCTAGTCCTAGCAAGGTCCTCTAAGAGAGCATTAAGGATCTTAGGGGAGTGGCTGCAGACTAAGCAACACCTTGGCAAAACTTCTTTCATGTTCCCGCCGACTAAGCTCACTTCGAAAGCGAGCGTTTGGTATGCCACAGGAGAAGCACCAGGCTTGGGAGTACCTGCCTCTGCCCAGGCTGACTTCTCAAGTCTGGTAGACTCGCCTCGGAGAACTGCAATGAGGCGCTCTAAGGTTTGCTGGACCTTCTCAGACCTTGATCACTTACTGAAAGGACTGTTTAGAGCATTTGAGATGTTCAACTTTCTTGACTGGTGCCTGGGGGCCCTCAGCAAGAAAACCTCTCCTGCGGACAAGGATTCTGCCATGCTATTAATGTCCTGCATGGATAAGGCCATTAGGGATGGATCTGGTGAGCTTGCGTCGTTGTTTGTATCAGGGGTTTTGAAGAAAAGGGAACAGCTGTGTACCTTCCTTTCCTCCAGCATTACACCTTGCCAAAGGTCACAACTCCTTTTTGCTCCGCTCTCGAAGTTCCTCTTCCCCGAAGAGCTGGTTAAGGACTTGTCTGCTGCCCTGATACAAAAGGACACACACGATCTTGTAGCCTCATCGGCTCGTAAGTCTAAGGTTGCTACCTCAGTCCCCAAGACTTATCGCTCCCCAGTGGCTGATACCCCTGCTACGAGGTTCATTCCGCCCTTTCGTGGTAGAGCCCCCAGCCGAGGAAGCTCCCGTCCAGACTCTTACAGGAGCAAGTCCAGGAAAGGCTCCAGGACATCTAAAGGAAAAAACTGACTCTCCGCATCTCCAGACAGCAGTAGGAGCCAGACTCAAGATCTTCTGGCGAGCCTGGGAGAAGAGAGGTGCAGACGCCCAGTCTGTCAGTTGGCTGAGGAACGGTTACAGGATTCCATTCTGCCTCAAACCACCTCTGACCACATCGCCCATCAACCTCTCTCCCAACTACAAAGAAGAGGACAAGAGGCTAGCATTGCACCAGGAGGTGTCGCTACTTGTGCAGAAGAAGGCAGTGGTTATAGTCCGGGACCATCAATCCCCGGGCTTCTACAACCGTCTCTTTCTTGTGGCCAAGAAGACAGGAGGTTGGAGACCGGTGCTGGACGTCAGCGCGCTCAACGCGTATGTCACCAAGCAGACGTTCACGATGGAGACGACGAAGTCGGTCTTAGCAGCGGTCAGGCAGGAGGACTGGATGGTCTCGTTGGACTTGAAAGATGCCTACTTTCACGTTCCTATTCATCCAGACTCCCAACCTTTCCTGAGATTCGTTTTTGGAAAGGTTGTCTACCAGTTCCAAGCCCTGTGTTTTGGCCTAAGCACAGCTCCTATGGTCTTTACTCATCTGATGAGGAATATAGCAAAATTCCTACACTTATCGGACATCAGAGCCTCCCTCTACTTAGACGACTGGCTGTTGAGAGCCTCCACGAGTCGTCGCTGTCTGGAGAATCTCAATTGGACTTTAGACTTAATCAGAGAACTGGGTCTATTAGTCAACATAGAAAAGTCTCAACTCATTCCCTCCCAATCCATTGTGTACCTGGGAATGGAGATTCGGAGTCAGGATTTTCGGGCTTTTCCATCGGCCCCCAGGATAAGCCAAGCCCTAGAGTGCATCATGAGCATGCTGAAGAGGAGCAGTTGTTCGGTGAGACAGTGGATGAGTCTCACAGGGACCCTTTCATCACTGGCCCTGTTCGTCGAGCTAGGGAGACTCCACCTCCGCCCTCTTCAATTCCATCTTGCAGCTCATTGGGACAAGGGTTCGACTCTCGAAGCAGTCTCTATCCCAATCACCCAAGAGATGAAGACCACTCTCCTGTGGTGGAAGCACAACCTCCTTCTCAGGGAGGGTCTATCGTTGGCTATTCAGACCCCCAATCTTCATCTCTTCTCAGATGCATCGGACTCGGGCTGGGGTGCGACCTTGAACGGACGGGAATGCTCGGGAACGTGGAACGAAGAACAGGGATTACTCCACATCAACTGCAAGGAGCTACTAGCAGTTCATTTAGCCCTGTTGAACTTCAAGTCCCTCCTGCTAGGCAAAGTGGTGGAGGTGAACTCAGACAATACCACAGCCTTGGCTTACATCTCCAAGCAAGGAGGGACCCATTCGAGGAGCCTATACGAGATCGCAAGGGACCTCCTCATTTGGTCAAGAGGTCTAAACCTCACTCTGGTCATGAGGTTCATTCAGGGCGATATGAACGTCTCAGCAGATCGCCTAAGCAGAAGGAATCAGGTCATTCCCACGGAATGGACCCTCCACAAGAGTGTGTGCAACAGACTTTGGACCTTGTGGGGTCAACCTACCATAGATCTGTTTGCCACCTCCATAACCAAGAGACTTCCGCTGTACTGTTCCCCTGTTCCAGACCCTGCAGCAGTTCATGTGGATGCTTTTCTACTGAACTGGTCCCATCTCGACCTGTACGCATTCCCACCGTTCAAGATAATAAACAAAATTCTGCAAAAATTCATCTCGCACGAAGGGACACGGCTGACGCTGGTTGCTCCCCTTTGGCCTGCAAGAGAATGGTTCACAGAGGTACTTCAATGGCTAGTCGACATCCCCAGGACTCTACCTCTAAGAGTGGACCTTCTACGTCAACCTCACGTAGACAGGTTGCACCCAAACCTCCACGCTCTTCGGCTGACTGCCTTCAGACTGTCGAAAGATTCGCTAGAGCTAGAGGCTTTTCGAAGGAGGCAGCCAGTGCGATTGCCAGAGCGAGAAGGGTTTCCACTCGTAGAGTCTACCAGTCTAAGTGGGAGGTCTTCCGAAGCTGGTGTAGAGCCAATTCAATATCCTCTACCAATACCTCTGTGACCCAAATAGCTGACTTCCTTCTACATCTTAGGAATGAGAGATCCCTTTCAGCCCCTACGATTAAAGGGTATAGGAGTATGTTGGCTTCAGTTCTCCGCCACAGAGGTTTGGACCTTTCTTCCAACAAGGACCTTCAAGACATTCTTAAGTCTTTTGAGACGTCTAAAGAGCGTCGTCTATCCACTCCAGGCTGGAACCTAGACGTAGTCTTAAGGTTCCTTATGTCACCTAGGTTCGAACCTCTCCAGTCAGCTTCCTTCAAGGACCTTACCCTCAAGACTCTTTTTCTCGTCTGCCTTGCAACAGCTAAGAGAGTCAGTGAGGTTCATGCCTTCAGCAAGAACATTGGTTTCACGACCGAATCTGCAACATGTTCTTTTCAGCTCGGATTCCTAGCAAAGAACGAACTTCCTTCACGTCCTTGGCCTAGATCGTTTGAAATACCTAGCCTCTCCAACATGGTAGGTAACGAACTAGAGAGAGTTCTTTGCCCTGTCAGAGCTCTCAAATTTTATCTTAAGAGGTCTAAACCTCTTCGAGGACAGTCAGAAGCCTTATGGTGTGCCATCAAGAAACCTTCGAGGCCCATGTCCAAGAATGGGGTTTCGTATTATATAAGGCTTCTGATTAGAGAAGCCCACTCTCACTTAAAGGAGGAAGACCTTGCATTGCTGAAGGTAAGGACCCACGAAGTAAGAGCCGTAGCTACTTCGATGGCCTTTAATAAAAACCGTTCTCTGCAGAGCATAATGGATGCAACCTATTGGAGGAGCAAGTCAGTGTTTGCATCATTTTATCTTAAAGATGTCCAGTCTCTTTACGAGAACTGCTACACCCTGGGACCATTCGTAGCAGCGAGTGCAGTAGTAGGTGAGGGCTCAGCCACTACATTCCCTTAATCCCATAACCTTTTTTAACCTTTCTCTTGAATGCTTTTATTGTTGTTTTTATGGTTGTTACGGTAGGCTAAGAAGCCTTCCGCATCCTTTTGATTTGGCGGGTGGTCTATTCATTCTTGAGAAGCGCCTGGGTTAGAGGTTTTGTAGAGGTCCTTTAGTAGGGGTTGCAACCCCATATACTTTGGCACCTTTGGGTTGATTCAGCCTCCAAGAGGAACGCTGCGCTCAGTAAGGAAGACGAACTTAAAAAAGAGGCAGAGTAACGGTTCAATTCGACTTCCTTACCAGGTACTTATTATTTCATTGTTATTTGAGATAACTGTTATATGAAATATGGGATACTTAGCTATCCTTTAATCTTGTACACTGGTTTTCACCCACCCCCCTGGGTGTGAATCAGCTACATGATTATCGGGTAAGTTTAATATTGAAAAATGTTATTTTTATTAGTAAAATAAATTTTTGAATATACTTACCCGATAATCATGATTTAATCGACCCTCCCTTCCTCCCCATAGAGAACCAGTGGACCGAGGAATAATTGAGGAGGTGTCAACAAGAAGTACTTGAGTACCTGGCCACAGGTGGCGCTGGTAAGTACACCCCCTTCTAGTATTGTGATAGCTGGCGTATCCCTCCATAGAATTCTGTCGGGCAACGGAGTTGACAGCTACATGATTATCGGGTAAGTATATTCAAAAATTTATTTTACTAATAAAAATAACATTTTATGAAAGATTTTCTTTGAATAGTCTTCGTACTGTTTTCAAAGATGAACTAACGTTTAGTTTATTTATGCTACGCAGTTTGCGCTCTATCGTTACGATAGAGAGAGAGTATCACGATTTCACTTTGCAGAAAGAGTAAATCGATTCTGACGTTTTGTTCATTCTTCTTTCAAAGCTTAAATGTTTTAAATTCTATTTTAAAGGAACTTTTTAATTGAAAAACCTTTCAGTTTTTTCCTTTGGTCAAATAACATGTTTTTTTGACGAAACGTAATTGGGCTCTTCTCTTAGGTGCGAAATCAAGAGAGAGAGAGAGAGCGGGGAGAAAGAGAGATAGAGACGGAGGGAGAGAGAGAGAGAGAAAACATTCCGTTCAAGCGGGTAACGTTGTTCTCGAGTTACTCTCGTCCCTAGTCTCTGTACGGGGAGAAAGGATAAAACGTTTTTAGTTTTATTCTCGTCCCCAGGCAATGTACGGTGAGAGATTGAAAACGTAGTTTTGAATGAACTAGTGTTTATTCTCTTCCCCAACCACTGAATTTTTTTTTTATTTTAAAAGATGTTTACTGTTTTTTTGCTGGTATTAATGTGCTTGCATTATACGACTGATTTCGCATTTACTACCTTTTGATGAGGGTAGAATTGCGTGCTTCAGGTAGAAATCAGTAAAAGTTTCGATTTCAGTGAGATAAGTGCAAAACAGAAAATCGTAGTGATAAAGTGATATTGCGCAAAGTGTTACAGTGTTGCGTCCGAGGGTTCGTCTGTTCGTGCCTGTCGTTCACCTAGTCCGGGACCTCTTGCAAGCTCCCAAGCCCAGGGGAGAAGTAATGTCGTACGACTTATGGGTTCGAGAGGCCTTGATCAGCGAACAGACGTTTCCCTCTATGGTATCGGGTGTATCTTACCAAGATCTCCCCTACCATAAGGCGAGAGAGACAATTTTCTCCTCGTCATCCGAAGGCTTTTCGCATAAGAAACCTGAAACAAGGTTTCGAGGCCCTTAAGCGAAAGTCAGTCCTTTCAGGACAGGTCCAGCGTCCTGGTTGCAGCCATTAGGACAGCTCTGACCCTATGCAGTCATCGGAAAACTGCTCGCCGCATAACAAAAGCGTAACACAGACTCCGAGAGTCTTTTTGTTGGCAAAGTGTTGCGGTCACAGACGTTACCCTCGTCTCTTACCGCAACCATTTCCGTTGATCCTAAATGGGTTGTACGGCAAGACATGCAGAATAAGCTTGCCTCCCTTATGGAAGACTATTCTGCCGATTAGTCCGTTGAGCCTAGCCGTTTATCTCATCGAGATCCTGGCTTTCAACCAACCTAACGTTCCTTTGTGCGTCCTGTTGACGTTGGCGTAGCTAAGTCACGTCATTCAGGTTGTTTAGAACCACACTCGATGCGGTCTCGTGTGGATTTTCAGCCACATTTGGACGTTAGGCCACTTGCTGATGCTCCTGTTGACGTTCAGGACGTTCGCTAACAATCGGAGTTGACTTGTTTTGACGCTGTGCGTCAACCTCCGCATTCTAGAGTTGTTTTGACTGCTCAGTCTAGGCGGTCAAAGCAGTCTCGAGTGGACGCTGTGCGTCCTCACGCACCTGTTGTTGTTGACAGTTCACAGACTGTCAAGCAGTTACATGACGTTGCGTCCTGGTCTCTCGCACCTGTTGTTGTTGACAGTTCACAGACTGTCAAGCAGTTACATGAAGTTGCGTCCTGGTCCGCTACTAATGCACCAGTGCGTGTGGACTCTGCTTGTAAAGCATTGCCACCGCGGTAGGTCTCTCCCTTGCTTGAGACTCAGCTATTATCGGACAAGGTTCCTTTAGATGAGGAAGTTGCTGTTCCCCCTCCTACTGATATTCCCTTGAGGACTCTGTCAGACGGAGAGGAGCCTAAAGCTGCTTAGCCCTCTATG
This sequence comes from Palaemon carinicauda, assembly GCF_036898095.1. Taxonomy (NCBI): domain Eukaryota; kingdom Metazoa; phylum Arthropoda; class Malacostraca; order Decapoda; family Palaemonidae; genus Palaemon; species Palaemon carinicauda. Next base: position 153,865 of record NW_027170830.1, read on the forward strand.
GACTTTAATTAAATCATGCTGATTTTTAAGGATCTTTGTCCGGATCTTTTTGTAACTGCTGCTCCTCGTTCGCCTAAACGTCAGAGCTTACACTAGGCCTAGCTACTTCGAAGCCGTTGTTTTATAAGCTAGTGCTCTCTCGCTCTCCTAGAGAGCTTTACGTTTCCTAGGCGACTGGTTTATCACCAGGAGGAGTTTGGGGGATACAGCCTTTGCTTTCCCTTCTTTTAAACTGGCTTATAGAGCGAGAGTCTGATATGACACGAGAGAAGTTCTCGGCTTGGGAGTTCCTGCCTCTGCCCAGATAGACTTCTCAAATCTCGTAGACTCTCCCTGGCGCCTGGCCAGGAGACGCTCCAAGATTTTACAGGTCAACTTCACAGCTGTTTTCGAGCCTTTGAAGTTTTGCTGTACAATTATGTCATGCATAAACAAGGCTTTCAGGGATGGCTCCAATGATCTGACAGCCACGTTCTCTGCAGGGACAAGTCCCTCAGGGATGGCTCCATGTTTTGGCAGCCATGTTCACTGCAGGAGTACGTAAGAGGCAAGTGCGCTCAATGTGTTCATTGTCAAGACAAACTTCACGATGAAGTCTACCAGGCTGTCTTGACAGCATTTATGGAAGGCGACTGGATGGTCTCTCTCGACCTTCAGGAGGCATACTTCCACATTCCTATACACCCGGATTCCCAACCGTTTCTGAGGTTTGTTTACAGGAATGTGGGGTACCAGTTTCGAGCTATCGGAGATCAGAGCCTCCCTGTACTTGGACGACTGGCTTCTCAGAGCCTCTTCCAGTCATCGCTGTCTGAAGGATCTCAATTGGACTCTAGATCTGGCCAAGGAATTGGGACTCCTAGTCAATTTGGAAAAGTCACAGCTGGTCCCATCCCAAACTATTCTGTATTTAGGGATGGAGATTCACAGTCAAGTTTTTCGGGCTTTTCCGTCGGCCCCCAGAATAGATCAAGCCCTGCTCTACATCCAGAAGATGCTGAAGAAAGAACGCTGCTCAGTCAGGCTGTGGATGAGTCTGGTAGGGACGCTGTCATCCCTGGAGCAATTTGTCTCGCTAGGAAGGCTACACCTCCGTCCTCTTCAATTCCATCTGGCTTTTCACTGGAAAAAGGACAAGACGCTAGAGGCGGTCTCGATCCCGATTTCCGAAAAGATAAAGTCTTGTCTGACTTGGTGGAAGGACAATATCAGCCTACGAGAGGGTCTTCCCCTGGCAGTTCAGATACCCAACCACGTTCTCTTCTCGGACTCATCGGACTTGGGCTGGGGCGCGACGCTGGACGGTCGGGAATGCTCAGGTCTGTGGAACTCGAGTCAGAGGAGCATGCATATCAACAGCAAGGAGCTTTTGGCGGTTCATCTGGCCTTGATAAGCTTCGAGAATCTCCTTCGAGGCAAGGTGGTGGAGGTAAACTCGGACAACACCACGGCCTTGGCGTACATTTACAAACAGGGAGGTACCCACTCACTGACTTTGTACGAGGTCGCAAGGGACCTGCTCATCTGGCAAAAGATCGAGGCATCTCCCTAGTAACGAGGTTCATCCAGGGCGACTTGAACGTCCTAGCAGATTGTCTCAGTCGGAAAGGTCAAGTAATTCCAATCGAATGGACCCTCCACAAGGATGTGTGCAAGAGACTTTGGGCGACTTGGGGTCAACCCACCATAGATCTCTTTGCAACCTCGCTGACCAAGAGGCTTCCAATCTATTGCTCTCCAGTCCCTGACCCAGCAGCAATACATATAGATGCCTTCCTCCTAGATTGGTCACACCTGGATCTTTACGCATTCCCACCATTCAAGATTGTCAACAAGGTACTGCAGAAGTTCGCCTCTCACGAAGGGACAAGGTTGACGTTAGTTGCTCCCCTCTGGCCCGCGAGAGAATGGTTCACCGAGGTACTTCGATGGTTAGTAAACGTTCCCAGAAGTCTTCCTCTAAGAGTAGACCTTCTACGTCAGCCACACGTAAAGAAGGTACACCAAAGCCTCCACGCTCTTCGTTTGACTGCCTTCAGACTATCGAAAGACTCTCGAGAGCTAGAGGCTTTTTCGAAGGAGGCAGCCAGTGCGATTGCTAGAGCAAGGAGAGCTTCTACCATTAGAGTCTACCAATCGAAGTAGGAAGTCTTCCGAGACTGGTGCAAGTCAGTTTCTGTATCCTCGACCAGTACCTCTGTAGCCCAAATAGCTGATTTTCTCTTATACCTGAGAAAAGGACTATCCCTTTCAGCTCCCACTATCAAGGGCTACAGAAGCATGTTGGCATCGGTCTTCCGGCATAGAGGCTTAGATCTTTCCAACAATAAAGATCTGCAAGACCTCCTTAAGTCTTTCGAGACCACTAAGGAGCGTCGTTTGGCTACTCCTGGGTGGAATTTAGACGTGGTCCTAAGATTCCTCATGTCAGACAGGTTTGAGCCTTTACAGTCAGCCTCCCTGAAAGATCTCACTCTTAAGACTCTTTTCCTGGTATGCTTAGCCTCAGCTAAAAGAGTCAGTGAGATTCATGCCTTCAGCAAGAACATCGAATTTTCGTCAGAGAAAGCCACTTGTTCTCTGCAACTTGGTTTTCTAGCCAAAAATGAGCTACCTTCTCGTCCTTGGCCTAAATCTTTCGATATTCCCAGCTTATCGGAGATCGTAGGCAATGAACTAGAAAGAGTCTTATGCCCTGTTAGAGCTCTTAAGTTCTACTTAGCTCGTACTAAACCTTTACGAGGCCAATCTGAAGCGTTATGGTGTTCGGTTAAGAAACCATCCTTGCCTATGTCAAAGAATGCTTGGTCATGTTTTATCAGATTGTTAATACGAGAAGCTCATTCACACTTGAGTGAGGAAGACCGATCTTTGCTTAAGGTTAAGACGCACGAGGTTAGAGCTGTAGCAACTTCCGTGGCCTTTAAGCAAAATAGATCTCTGCAAAGTATCATAGACGCAACCTATTGGAGAAGCAAGTCAGTGTTCGCGTCATGTTACTTAAAAGATGTCCAGTCTCTTTACGAGAACTGCTACACACTGGGACCATTCGTAGCAGCGAGTGCAGTAGTGGGTGAGGGCTCAACCACTACAATTCCCTAATTCCATATCCTTTTAATCTGTCTCTTGAAATGTTTTAATGTTTTTATGGGTTGTCCGGAAGGCTAAGAAGCCTTTCGCATCCTGGTTGATTTGGCGGGTGGTCAAAGTCATTTCTTGAGAGCGCCCAGATTAGGGGTTTGATGAGGTCCTGTTGTATGGGTTGCAGCCCTTGATACTTCAGCTCCTGGGGGTCTGTCAGCATCCTAAGAGGATCGCGGGGCTCCGTAAGGAAGACGTACTTACAAGGCAAAGTAATCGTCTAAGTCGACTTCCTTACCAGGTACCTATTTATTTTGGTTTTGTTATATTGATAACTGTCAAAATGAAATAAAAAAACTCTTAGCTTATACGATGTAAACATATTTAACTGGTCTCTACCCACCACCCTGGGTGTGAATCAGCTATTATATATTCACCGGCTAAGTTAAATATTTAAAAATGATATTTTAATTATAAAATAAATTTTTGAATATACTTACCCGGTGAATATATAAATTAAACGACCCTCCCTTCCTCCCCAATAGAGACGCAGTGGGATGAGAAGAAATTGAGTCTTTGTTTACATCGAGAGAGTGTATCTGGCCGACAGTTGGCGCTGGTGGGCACACCCGCAACCTGTATAGCGATCGCTGGCGAGTTTTTACTGTTTTTTGTCTGTCGAGCAACAGAGTTGCAGCTATTATATATTCACCGGGTAAGTATATTCAAAAATTTATTTTATAATTAAAATATCATTTTAACAACTTGCATTTATCTTCATTAAAAAAAACATTAACCCTTTTACCCCCAGGCTATTTGGAACTTTCCAACCCTTAACCCCCCTGGCCTTTTTTTTTTTTAAGCACATTTTGCAATATTTTTAAATTGCTCTAACAGCTTTAATTTCCTTCATAGAGAGGTCAGGTTGGTCTCATTCTTTTGGAAAATGCCTGAAGTTTCTCATAAAGTTATCAAAAATATGCAAAAAAAACATGTAAATAGCAGTTTTTTGCAAGGACGTCCCAGTACGTACATGGGGGTAAAGGGATGTGTTTTGTGAAACGTACCAGTACGTCCTTTGGGGTTAAAAGGGTTAAGGAAGGCTCAAGAGTTTTGGAGACTTGTTCATTCCGAGGAAATGTATTGTTCTATCTGGTCTGTAGCTGTTAACTCTCATCTTGAATTGTTGGTAGATTTTTAAGGTGTATTGATTTCTAGCACCGTTGTTGGAGTAGTTCATTGTATATGCTTTATATTTTTCCTAATTCTGATGATTGCTTGCATTAAGGTCTATCTTCTCAGACTATTAACTCTACCATATACTGTTGTATAATACTGGGTTGATTCTGGTGTTTTATCCCTTTTTTTTTTTGTAAGGTTCAGTATTACACAGTACAGTATTCTAGAAGTTTTATTCCTGCTTTGACCAAATTGTGGAATAATGTTCCCAGTCAGATACAATTGTTCAAACTGTGGAAGTTTTTCAAGTTCCGCAAAACCTTTTTGTTCCAACACAGAGACTTACCTCGAACTACTTTCTTAGGAGGGCCCTGGAATCTCCTCTCAACCGACCAGAGTTTTGTGTAGCTTACCCAACTTCCGTTTTCTGGGAGGACTACCCCAGGCGGAAGGATACGTGCCCTGAGGCTAGTCCCGAGGCAGGTCGCGCGTTAGCTTGGGTCTCGACCCTCAGTAAGTTCTCTGGTCGCGTCGTGATACCATCTCGTCGCTCTCCTTGTCTCAGTGCGACCCTTTGTGTCCCACGTTGTTTCCGCATGGCCGCTATTCTTTCCCTTGTGCTCTCGCGTGTCTGCTTGTTTTCAGGTTAGTTTAGTCCTTTATGTTGAAGGCGTGTGGTTTCAGTTCTGGTTTCATCTAAAGAGACGCTCATGAGAACTTCAGATGAGCAAGACCCAGCACTCCACTGAGGTGCTCATCAATATACAACTTAAACCCACGGTGCGAGGCGTGGATAATGCAAAGTGAACGCATTACCACCATTGATAGTTCAATCTATACTTCTCCATTTCTTTCTTGTACTAGTCCGCTTGTCCCCTTGGCTCATAGCATTATACATTTCCAGCTAGTGTTGCACATTTATGACAGCTTTTCCCCTCTTCTAATTTTGATTCACTTACCAAACTTCTGTCTAAGAGAAGGTAAATATTTGCTTCTGTACTTCATTTGACTTGAAGGATGGTTGAAAAAGAACTTGACTAAAAGTGAGACAAAGAAATTAGGTTTAGAAATTAAAGGTCAAGGAATGGCAGAGGCAAGGGACAGTGACCATGTCCTAGAAACTGACCATATATACACATGAGCAGTGCCCATGCCCCCATCTCCATCCAAGTTAGGACCAGGGAGGGCCAGAATGTGACTGCTCTTGAATCGGCAGATAGCCCTACAGGCTCCCTCAAACCCACATTCTTAGCTCACAAGGATGGTGAGGTTGCATTAACTATGGCTGTCCATCGAGTCGATGACGACTACTGCATCCTTAAATGAAATATATGGTGATAACGAATCAATTTGAGTTGCTGTCGCTGATGCCATTGTGTATGACTGCAGACCAATCGTAGAACTATAGACTCTACCATACATGTGGGAGGTCTAGTTGTGGTTCAGTATGATTTTCTCTTCGTTCCCTGTGTTGTTGTCAGGCTAGGATTCTTTCATCTTCCAGTCTAATGACTCCCGTACTGCACAACAAACACCACAGTGGTCTGTTAGAAGCATTTACTTCAAGATTTTCTGGATTAATGTTGCATTTCGTAAGTGTTGCCTTTGTTATCTTTATTTCTCTTCATTTGACTGCCTGGATTTTGTCGTGCATGAGAGAGCTGTCCGTACAAACCCTGATGAGGGAGGCAGTGTTCTGGCATACTTATAATGTGTCCAGTCTATCTCAACTGTATTTTTGCTAGTGTGGCCTCTATGTTGATTGATTTGCCTAGTAATATTTCTGCATGCGGGACATTCTCTCTCCATGTTATTCCCAGGATGCGTTGTAAGCACCTAACATGGGAAAGTTTTCATAGCTTTTATGTGGTAACAGTAGACAGTATGATTCTGTACCATATAGTAGGGTGGAGAGGCATACAGCTGCATAGACCGAGACTATTGTACCAACCGTGTGTCACACGATCGTACATAGTAACGACATTTCATTTTGTGTATATATTATGCTTGTATCTTCGCTCCCCCCACGAACTGATAAGGTGAGAAAAACAGACATGTTATTTCAGGTCCTTATCAGTGCGAGGAGAGAGCGAAGACACAAGCATAATATGTACACAAAATGAAATGTCGTTACTATGTACGATTGTATGTCTGTTTTTCTCACCGTTAACTGTTAACCGGTGCGGTGTTGGTTGAACATGAAATTTCCTGTTATGTCTTTTATGCCTTTTTTGCATGGAGTTTATGTATATATAAACAGATGCTCTGTAATAAAGTTACTTGGTTGCTTTCATTCCGCCTTTGAGTCACAACCTTCTCTCGGCTCGTCACACTATCTATCTTAAGGTTGTTGCTATTGAATACTCTGGATTGAAGGCGTTCAAAGTATGCTGATGTTTATTTGATTTGATATGTGATTTCTTCATCAATTTTGTGCTTGATGGAGACACACTGCCAAGATAAGTAAAACTTTCAACTTGTTTGGCATTTCTTCTTGTTATTTTAGAATGTTAAAGGCTGTTTATTATTATTTATCTGAGGAATCACTTCTATTTTAGCAATATTTATATAAAGTCCCATTGCTAGATAGATGGAGGAGACTGTTGGAAAGTCACAGTGGTGTGGGCTACGAGAACGCAGTCGTTAGCATATCGGATCTCTAGATGTGATGATGTGTTTTTGTTTCTGCCTAAGGAAATTATGTCTTTGTGACATTGTGGAAAGTTAAAGACAAATTATCATTATGCAGCTGTTTCTATTCCACTGCAGGACAAAAGCCTCAGACATGTCAATTCATTATCTGGGGTTGGCCAGTTCTCATCACCACGCTGGCCAGTGCGGATTGGTGATGGTGGGAGGTTTTCGTCGGATTGCCCACAGCAAACAAACCTAGTATTGATAGCCCGAACTAGTATCAGCTTTGCAAACCCTTTCACCATGTCAAGGTATACCACCAGGTGTTATCAAGTTATGGAATGATCTTCCTAATCGGGTAGTTGAATCAGTAGAACTTCAAAAGTTCAAAGTTGGAGCAAATGTTTTCATGTTGACCAGGCTGACATAAGTCTTTTTATAGTTTATATATGGCATATCTGTTTTTGACGTTGTTAATAGTTTATATAGGACATATCTGTTCTGACGCTGTTACTGTTTTTAGAATGATATATTGTTAATTTATTCTCCTCATTTATTTATTTCCTTATTTCCTTTTCTCACTGGGCTATTTTTCCCTGTTGGAGCCCTTGGGCTTAAAGCATCTTGCTTTTCCAACTAGGGTTGTAGCTTGGCTAGTAATAATAATAATAATAATAAAGGTTTTTATAACTAGTGTACAGCATATACATATTTTTCTGAAAAAGAATAAGATTCCTTGGTCGGTTTACTCAGTAAAAGTATGAAAAATTTATATATATATATATATATATATATATATATATATATATATATATATATATATATATATATATATATATATATATATATATATATATATATATATATATATATATAGAGTTTGTATACAGTACATATATAATTTTAATTACTATTTATTCTTAGTGATAATTGTACGGAGGAGATAAAGTTAAACCTTCCATCCTGTTCCTAAACCATCAGACATGAATGGCACCAATAGTCCAAGTACTTATTTTTACATATGTCATCATTTGACATCAGTATCTCAAAAAAGTTGTATAACCTTATAGGAGCCTGATTTATTTTTTCCTTTAATATCCCCAGTATTTTCGATGCCACTAAATTTTTCTCGTACTGAACAGGATGAAGATGATAGTGAAGTGTTAAGCAAGAGGAAGAGACCGCTACGATGCAAACAGTGCAAAATTGTGTTCCGAATTAGGGAGGACCTCGCGGAACATCTTCGCAACCACGGCCATAACTTTTGCTATCTGTGCAGCAAAGGTTTTCTGAGCACGAAACGCTACCACATGCACATGAGGATACACGACGAAGGTTCTTTGCTCTTTTGTACCGAGTGCCATTTCACAACGCACAGTAAGAGAGGCCTGGCCATCCACTGGAGTGCCATGCACGGGGACGACCAGCCGACCGATCAATATGACAGCAAGCTTCCAGACTCTGTGTCCTTACTGACTTGCGATCTGTGCGGTTTCCGCAGCAACCACTCCCGAGGGTTTAAGAGGCACGTGACTTGCATGCACTCGAGGAAAAGGTGGAGAGATTCAAAAGGACATCAGGACGACGAAACGTCTTTCTACAACTGCAGCATGTGCGACTTCTCCAGCAATTGCCAGACGGGTCTGAAGACGCACATGACTCGTAAACACATCAAAGATGCTCCCAATGATTCTGTCGTGGAAGAACCCGTAACCGACGTAGTCCAAGAAGGTGACACTTTAACTACGTACCATTGCTCTATGTGTAATTTCAGTAGTATTCATAAAAGAGGTTTTAAAAAGCATATGTCTTGCGTGCATTACAAGTTTGATATCAGTGTTGATAGTCAGATTGAAAACAATCTCTCTGGAGTTAACGATGACAGTTCAAAGAGATCTTTAAGATCTTGCAGTAGGGAACACAGATGTAAAAACTGCAACAGAAGTTTTGAAAATTTGAGAATGCTTCGTAAGCACGAAATTATTGCGTGTGGGCGATACGAGTGCAGGTACTGCAAGATGAAATACGGAGCTAGCGAGAGAGCCGAGTATTTAACTCATCTTCAAAAACACAGAGGTAATGTAGCATCCTATAATTGCAAGTTTTGTCCCTATGTGACGAACAGGAGGAGTAGTTTAGCCGATCACATGTGTAGACACACGGGTGTTTATCGTTTCTGTTGTCAGTGGTGCACCTTCAAATGTATCCGACAGAATCGACTTCAGGCTCATGTTTATCGGTGCCATCGAAATGAACTTAGGGAAGATGAAAGAGATAGTAGAAGTGGTGAGAGTTCAGGAAATGAAACGGAATTTTTCGAGTTAACGAATGAATCGGAAATGTTGGAGAAAGAAAATAAGTTGGAGCATAGCGAGTCGGTAATCGAACCGGAACATTCGGAGACTGAAATTGAACCGAAACGCAGGAAGGAGACAGGAATCAAATCGGAAGATTTGAAAATGGGATTCGTATCAGAACATTCGGAGACTGGAATTGAATCGGGAAATTTGGACACCGGAAATAAATCAGAACATGTGGCGAAAGGAAGTGTATCAGAAAAAGCTGGACCGTTTGTCTACATGAAGAAGTGGTGTCCAGAGTGAAGTATGAAAATGTAGATGAATCAGGAGTCTGAAAGGCAGGTTGACAGTTGAAAGAATCATTTCATAGCTTTCAAAAGAAAAAAAAACGTAGATTCGTAGTTTTCTTATTGTAAATTTATGGAAAATGAACTTCAGAATGCCATATTTTCATAGGGATTATTTAGATATAAGTTGTCATTTTTACTTGGTAATAGTGTTTTAGTCCTTGACTTTTAAGAAGCCAAAGAACTATATGTCAGGTACAAAACTCTTAAAGTAGTGAAATGCAGTCTGTTACTGTATCCTTGATGGATTTTTTTCTATCAAAGTAACTATATGAGGTTGGCTTTTTTAATAATTCCATTACAAAATTCCAGGTTTGATTAGGGTTTTTATTGTCGTTTATTCGAATGTATTCGAGTTATTTATAAAGCACCGCGCTTTCACAGCCTATGGTCCTCCATTCTCTCTACAGTCGGGGCTCTAAATAAAACCTGCAGCTGTTCTATTGTGCTAACCACCTTTACCACATGGTCTTTGTATTTCTGCAATTTTAACTTTTTGTATTCCGCACAATCTAGCAACTTATCCGCTTCTGTTTCCGCACAATTATATACAAAGTAGACTTCTCTTCATCAAGGGTCTTTGGCTCAATACCTTTTTACTGTACATTCCAAATTTTGCTTCATTAAACATTACTTGATTTTTCTATGCTTCACATATTCTGTTTCTTATTTCTTCTCTTCTGCAATCCTTCCTTACATCTTATCTTCAATCTAGATGCGAATCAAACAGTTCATCCCTCCCCCCTCTAATGCAAGCTTTCTGTTTTTACCTTCTGTTTGCTTCTATTTACCCTCGTTACCTCAACCCTAGTCAAATTAACTGTTAGAGTTCTTCTTCTTACAAGCACTTTCCATCTCTGCATGTTAATGCAGCTTCTTCACCGTTGCTAAGTGATATTTGCAAAACATCAGCTTTACCAAACTCCATTCATGATATTGTAAAATTACCAGCAGTTGAAAATTGGCATCGGTTTTACCAATCAAGAAACACGTTAACACCTTTTGTACTACCGGCCACAGACTAACTACACCTGCCAGTCGTGTGGGCTAACTAACGGTTAAAATTATTAACTCGTAACTTGTGACACTGGGAAAGCAAAAGCCTGTTGTATCCGTATCAATGTGGTTTCTATAAGAATAGATTCACTTTTAATCATTGAGTTAACCTTGCCAAATTCAGTAGTTCCAAACTTTTTTTTTTCTTCTTTTTCTTTTAATTCTGTAAAGATTCATTAAGCTAGAAAGAAAACGTCAGTCATTGTATTAAATAAAAAGGTCAATGTCGAACTGTTAGGTAAGTGAGAGATCCTGAAGTGTGTGAGTAACGTGTTACCTTTAAGTGCAATTAAATATTTTTAGCTGGTGTTTTAATCTTAGGTATTTTATAATGTGTGACTTGTTCAATTTTGTCCAGAAAACTACCTAACTGCATTTGGGGTGTCTTGATGCTATAATTATTTTAATTACAATTTTTTTTTATACTTGCGAGACCCTATGCCTGATTACAATTGGTGTGAACTGACCTTTCATGCATTTCTCTCCACGCTAAGATGTCGTGTCTCAAAACTGTTATGAAATTTTTATTTCTTCTTGTGGTTCTACGTCAATTTCATTCATTTGTTACTTAGTAATGTCTCAATGGATATTGGAACTCTTACTTTTCATGTCCACGTCCACATGCTAGTATACAAAAGCACTCCATATTAACCCTTTTACCTTCAAGGCTATTTGGAACTTTCCCACCCTTAACCCCCAGGCGTTTTCCATTTTCAAGCACGTTTCGCAGTATTTTTTTTTAGATCGCGCTGACAGCCTTAATTTTCGTCATAGAGAGGTCAGGTTGGTCTCATTATTTTGGAAAATGCATGAAGTTTCTCATAAAATCATCAAAAATGTGCAAAAAAAATGCAAACAGCAGCTTTTTGCAACAACGTACCGGTACGTCCATGGGGGTTAAGGGATGAGTTTTGTGAAACGTACCAGTACGTCCTTTAGGGGTAGAAGGGTTTAGGTAAATATATATTTGGAGTTTCTACTCAGACTGCTCAAGACTCTTTTAAGTAGACGGGCGCAAATTGTTGATGCCTATTTACCTTACATGACATTTTATTACTTGAAGATACTACTAATCTCTTTTGAAATGCATTACGTTTTTCAATTAAATTTAGTGGTTTTCCATCATGAAATTAGATAGAATTTATTAAGGAGATTAATTTTACTGTAATTGGTTCAGTAGTTATATATTCACATATCAAGGTACACTGAGCTTGTATAACCGTTTAATATTTACTGTTGTATTTCTTTTAACTATGTCTGATTGTCTTAAAATTCCAAGTTTAATGCTTCATACTACTATTAAATTTCCACTACAAATGATTTTATAAGTTTTTTAAGTGAAATATGGATTTTATAGCAAAAAGTAATTTATAAAATGAATTTCAAAACCCAAGTTTTGCATGAAAATCAGTTTAAATACGGCGCTGATTATTCATTTAAAAAGAAAATGTGCTGTACTGATATGATGAAGACATTCATCATCACCAATGAGTTTTTGGTGTGTCTATTTTTACAGGGTGAGACTGTTCCTTACCCCTTCTCCTGTCCAGATCTTGCATTTACATCCGAGACACGTCCCTCATTTGTGCAATTATAAGCTCTTCAAACCACACTATTTACTTGTGGGATGCACACTTATTAAATATTTCCAGGCTATTGCTGCTTATCTTCTTGACATTTATCTCACAAGTTAATGGAAATGTTTTTCTTCAAGGACCATCTATTGTGACTCGAGCTTTTAGAGTTGGTCCAGACTATTGTACCGAGGCCATCACTTACCCAAACCTCTTCTGACGTGCACTCATTTTATTTTTTACTGAACTTTCTCTTTTGCTTCATCATCGTATTTCTTATTTATACTTATTTCCAATCCTCTCTTTATTCTGTTTTTTTTTCCTGGGAGGAGCAGAGAGGAAAGGTCCCGTTTTGTTCCTTTGTTTTGATGTCGGCTACCTGCCTTGGTAAATAGATAGATTTAACATTTCCACATATTCTGGTTTTACATTTTAATGCTAGGCAACCTACAGTTGCCAGGGACCTCTCATTTTGCTTTCCTTTGTAGCATCAAGTATTACTAGACAAACAGCAAAGGACTCTGTGCTAAACATTGTTGAAAACCAAAATTCATCTCTGAAAATTTAGTAATATATCAACCAGTCTTCATTGTAGTAACTTAAGTGGCTAATTAACATTTCCAGTAACCTCTGCTTTTATATTGCATATCTGAATTGCTTGTCTTCGTAGAGACCCAGAAACATGTGGCAAATCTGCTCTGAACAATGTTACTGCGTTAATGTTATCCCCCCCCTTATAAAGACTTCCTTTGACATTGCGGTGACCTCATCGTTGACCGATTCTCGAGTTACTTTCAGCATTGCCTATTTCTGTTAGTCTTGCTTTTTTTTCTCTCTCTCTCTTTTACCCCCCCCCCCCTTTTAAAGATTTCCTTTGGCATTGACATTGTGGTTACCTCATTGTTAACCGATTCTCCAGTTATTTTCAGCATTGCCTATTTCTGTTAGTCTTGCTTTTTTTTCTCTTTAGTTTTAAAGACTTCCTTTGGCATTGACATTGTGGTTACCTCATCGTTTTCCGATTCGCCAGTCATTTTCAGCATTGCTTATATTTGTTAGTCTTGTTTTATTTTCTCTCTAGTTATACCCCCCATTTTAAAGATTTCCTTCATTATTGACATTGCGGTTACCTCACCGTTGACCGATTCGCCAGTTATTTTCAGCATTGCTTATTTCTGTTAGTCTTGCTTTTTTGTTACCTGTTAATACTTGCAAGGACTCTTGGCCATTTCTAGTTTTATTTGTGTTAGTCATTTCCTAACACTTTGTTATGCCAGTTTTCCCAGTTTGTTTTTATTGAGGACATTTTCTTTTTTTGTAGGAAATGTGGTTTTTTTTATTCATGCATATTGGAGAAATGTGATCTGGCAGAGATTGAAAGATATTTCTGGCGTAGATAAATTCAAGTGGTCTTGTTAATCAAGGTGTTCATAATCCAGCCATTAGGTACGCTAAGATATAAACACATCGGCATATCGCTCGCTTACGACAACGACGTCATAATTCAGAAAAATGTATGTTTGAGTTATCCATATAGACATACTGTATTCATCTTCAAATGCTGATTTTTTTTTGGCAAAAGTGTCATAATTGTAGCTAAAAAATTGATCGCTAGAGGCGCTTAATGTCCTAACGACATATGAGAGTGTTTTAATTGATTAAAATGGCTCTCCTGAAAAATAGCTAATTTTGAGTTATGACGACGACGTCGCAGACGAGCGGTATATTGTAAAGCAGATTTCATGTTACGAAAATTTTCGGTTTAAATTTCAAGCTTATGTATTAGTTTTGGAATGCAATTGAAGTTATTTAGCAGTTTCAGGAGAATAATTATAATTTAACCATACCGACTCGCATAAAATTTTAGACTAAGGGCATGTCTTTAGGGGAATTATTGTTATTATGTAGGTTAACAAGACCACTGAAGCTGTAATTGATTAAGTAGGTTTAAATTTCATATGTTAAGAACAAACCTCTCTGTCCATACATATGAGAGTTTAGGCTTTCATTCCATTGAATAAATAATGAAGAAAATATATGAACTTATTTTTTATTTACCTACAGAAGACAATGGTATCGCTTGTATGATTTCCATTGTTTATTTTATGTGTTCATCTATTAGTTTCCATGTTTTTATCAATGTTAATTGTATTATGAATGTTAATTTACCAAATTTATTCCCATTGGGTGGCCTAGTGTCATCGGCGTACTTCACCAACGGTAAAACAAAATATTATTGAATATCTAAATATTTAAAAAATTTCACATACAATTTAAACTAAAAGGAAACAAATAATACCTAAATACCTGAGAAATTTTATTACTTTACTATCTTACCCTATTAAGAAGTTGCGGAAAATACATCAGTTCGGAAAACGGGGTCAGGTCGGCGGCATAAGTAACCAGAGAGCAATCTTGTCGTTCCATCAAGCACGTGCTACTTTTGAAAAAGTTTGTACACGCACCGTCATATTTCAAATGCCCAATTTTTACTTATACTCGAACTGACCGCCGTAATTCCGATTGTATCACAGACGTAAGTATATTTACAATTACAAATGTAGAGTAATAACTCTTTAGCTTGATTTATGTAACTAGCTACGCATTATTGCCCCCCTCGGTTCGACTTTGGCTTCAAGAGAGAACATTCCTTTCTCTAGTAAATGAAGCTGCCTAAAATTTCCCCAAATTTTATAAATAGAAAAAAAAAATCTAGATTATTCTTTCGCTATCTTGATGTTCTTCAGGGCTTCTAAAAGCTCTTCGCTCTTGAAGTGGTCTCCAAACTCCATCTCTCTATGCTCGTACAGTATTCCTTGGTCCCCGGGGCCAAGCAAATACACACCTGTAAGTAAATACATTAAAATTAATAATAGCATTGACTTTACAAAGTCATAACTTATTGAAACAATAACTATGAATAAAATCGTTGGGTAAAACCCAGAATTTTCAAACCTTAACAAAATTTTCTTATTTCTGTATACTTGTTCCCATAAAAGTTAATGGACTTTATGCCCAAACAGTTAGCCCATGACCTAAGGGAGAAATTTATTTTTCGATACCCTGGCACGACATAGAATCCACATAGAGAGTTTTTCTATAATCTAACATATTTGCATATGGATGAAGAACTTAATCACATCATTATTATTACTAGCCAAGCTATAACCCTAGTTGGAAAAGCAAGATGCTATAAGCCCAAGGGCTCCAATAGGGAAAAATAGCCCAGTGAGGAAAGGAAATAAATAAATGATGAGAACAAGTTAACAATAAATCATTCTAAAACAGTAACGTCAAAACAGATATGTCCTATATAAACTATTAACGTCAAAAACAGATATGTCATATATAAACTATAAAAAGACTCATGTCAGCCTGGTCAACATAAAAACATTTGCTCCAACTTTGAACTTTTGAAGTTGGGAATTTGAAATACCTAAAATGGTAAATGCTTGGTAAAAGTTTGTTACTGTATATACTGTAGTTTTGCCAAAGGAATACTATATCCAAAAAATATTCTCGATTTTCAAAAGTGATAACCATCTTAGCACTGTGCAATGCACTGTTAGCTAACATCTTTCATTCAAGGGCTGCAGATTATTTTTGTTTAATCTAAAATCAAACTACTATAATATTATTATTATAATTACCAGCTAAGCTACAACTCATGACCATGTCTTCAATTCAATTCCCAGGAGCATCGTACAAAAGGGAACTTGCATTACAGCATTTAATAGTAGTTACAAGAATGTGAGTTCTATATATTTATCTTTAAGTAGGAAGTATTATAAAGGAAACAATAACTGGCTAAACCATCGGTTGCAGTCCTTACCTCCTAATAATGTTCCGTCTCCATTCAGATTACCCTCGACTCCCTTCTTATTTGCTCTCATTATATTCATCCAGACGCTCCATCGTAGCATTCCCGTTAGGAGCATCCGCCGCTCCTTGGGACCATAGAATCTGCGTTCTATGTCGAGGAACAGATCGCCATCGAAAAAATCCCTGAACTCCTCGGCACCTAATTCTTCATGGAGGACAGCGTACAAGGGGACATTCTTGGCATCGAATTCCCCCTTGAGACTGGAAAGTGCCAGTGCTTCCTAAAAAACAAAAATTTATATTTTATTCTTGAGTAATGACACTTTAATTTGGGTTTACAACTGAATTATGTACTAAGTTACAAAAATAGATGTTCACGTAAAAGGGGATCTACTGTATTTTACATGCTTTCTCTCAGTTACAGATGACCTTACAGACCCTAGTGCCTGGCTATACTATATATTATTATTATTACTTGCTAAGCTACAACCCTAGTTGGAAAAGCAGAATGCTATAAGCCCGAGGGCTCCAACAGGTTAAATAGCCCAGTGAGGAAAGGATATAAGGAAATTATAAGAAAAGTAATTAACAATTAATATAGAATATTTTAAGAACAGTAACATTAAAATAAATAAGGGATTTTGACGAAGGAAAAATCTATTTCTGGGCGAGGAACCTGTGTCGCCCAGTGAAATGCTCCTCTAGCACCATTTCTAAGGCATAGTTATTGCTGAATATACCAGAGAAAAAAAAGATGCATAAATATTAAATATATATAGACTATAAAAACTTGAAGAAAATAGCCCAAATTCACATATCCAATCCATAAACTGGAAACCATTTTTTTCCCAAGGAAAATATAATGGCCTTAATCAAACTAATAAATCACCAAGAACATCTGGTCCAAGATTCTTACCTCCCGGCACAAAGATCATCCGGGTCGTCGGACGGCCATTATGACTGCCCCATTATTCGTCCATAAATCTGAACCCACCAACGATGCCCTGGAGTCATTCAGTTTAGTTAACGGAGCCTTCGCTAACCATTCTGTAAAACAAAACAGTCAACCGTATTAATATAACATGTCCCTTGACACCGGATTTTTGTCTTTAGCACCTGACTTTTCTTAGATATATGATAAAAAATTGAGTTCTATCAATTTCCTTAACCTAGATTATAAAATTAATCTCGGGACATTTTATTCAAACATGCATAGATTAGGAACAAGATAATTAGTATTGAAAATATCATTTAGTGTAATTTACACGGGTTCCGCTAGTTATTATTATTATTAGCTAAGCTACAACCCTAGTTGGGAAAGCAAGATGCTATAAGGCCAAGGGCTCCAATAGGAAAAAAGTCCAGTGAGGAAAGGAAATAGGGATATAAATAAACGATACGAGAATTGATTATCAATTAATAAAATATTTAAAAACAATAACATCAAAACAGATATTTCATAAACTATGAAAGACTTGTCAGCCTGTTCAACATAAAAACATTTCTTGCAAGTTTGAACAGTTGAAGTATATGCTCAATGAGTTTAAAAGTGCTAGCAAGTGCAATATTACTGTAATTCCTTCATACTAACCTCTCGTGGCTCTTTCTGGAGAACTATGGAGAGCCAAGGGAACGTTGCAGTAGGCAACAAAGCCTGTTAAAGCCCCGGCAACTAACCAGGGCCAATTTGGCACCATTGTCGACAAGCTCATAACCTACTGGTTTATCTCTTGCGCAGCTCTTCCTTAAATAGTCTTATCTGAAACAGAAAATGAGATAAGAAATAGTGATTACTGAGAACTGAACATCAGTCTATATGCAGTCATGACTTGCCAAAATCACCACAAACTGACCATTATCAGCTGTTAAGATAAATCTAAAGATAACCATTCCTCTACATGACTCACTAAACTTTCTTGAAAATAACTTAGCCCTGTTGGAATTTAACCTGCTCATGTGAGACTTAACATTGTAGAGTTTCATAAGGTTACGGAATTTAACCTGCTCATGTGAGACTTAACATTGTAGAGTTTCATAAGGTTATAGTTCCTAACCAATAGTAAAATAATGTTACTAGCTTATATAACCAAACCTACAGTCAATTTTTTTTAGCGAGGCAGATTTGCACCGACTCGCAGGGGTGCCCTTTTAGCTCAGAAAAGTGTTCTGATCGCTGACTGGTTGGACAAGATCATTCTAACCAATCAGATAGCGGGAAACCTTTCCGAGCTAAAAGGGCATTGCTGCGAGTCAGTGCAAATGCGCTTCATTAAAAAAAATTGAGTATAGTCACTCATGATGGAAGGTGGGTTTATGAGCATAATAGTTGGTACATGAAAAATTATAGCTTTTGGACATTTTAGATGCTTACAGTATGAAGAAGGGATACAGTAAACCATTATGATTTATACGAGCTCAATATATTTAGAAAATACTTTAATTTTTTATTATTTTCAACAGCACTAATGTTTGTTCAAAACATTCGTTTCTGATTGGAAAGGCTAGGAAGGATAACCATGGCTTGTTATTAACACATCACTGATTTATAAACGATATCTCTTGGGATATTCCCTCCGGAGGTTAGAACTCCGTCATACCTCTTAAGGTAAAATTTCTCTGGTATATCACTTGCAGAAATATCCCAAGTAAAAGCTGCCGTTGAGGAACTTACTTAAGGATGACATGTCTCGAGCCCAAAAATTAGAGTAATCTCTTAATTTCACATTTTCCTATATGGAGTAGCAACATTACAAAGATACAACACTATTGTCCACGTGCAAGTTTACATTCATCATAAAATCTCCCAATGTCAGCGATAGTTGCTCAGATTAGATTAAGCAGAGTATCCTAATAATAGATTTATGTAAAACAAAAACCAACAGAAATTGTATGTAATTCTGCTATTATTATTATTATTACTTACCAAGCTACAACCCTAGTTGGAAAAGCAGGATGCTATAAGCCCCAGGGGCTCCAACAGGGAAAATAGCTCAGTGAGGAAAGGAAAAAAGGAAAATAAAATTTCTTAAGAAGAGTAACAACAATAAATATCTCCTATATAAACTATAAAAACTAACAAAACAAGAGGAAGAGAAATAAGATAGGAGAGTGTGCTCGAGTGTACCCTCAAGCAAGAGAACTCTAACCCAAGACAGTGGAAGGCCATGGTACAGAGGATATGGCACTACCCAAGACTAGAGAACCGTGGTTTGATTTTGGAGTGTCCTCCTAGAAGAGCTGCTTACTATAGCTAAAGAGTCTCTTCTACCCTTACCAAGAGGAAAGTGGCCACTGAACAATTACAGTGCAGTAACCCCTTGAGTGAAGAAGAATTGTTTGGTATTTTATCTTGTCAGGTGTATGAGGACAGAGGAGAATATGTAAAGAATAGGCCAGACTATTCAGTGTGTGTGTAGGCAAAGGGAAAATGAACCATAACCAGAGAGAAGGATCCAATGTAGTACTGTTTGGCCAGTCAAAAGACCCCATAATTCTCTAGCGGTAGTATCTTAACGGGTGGCTGGTGCCCTGTCCAACCTACTACCTAAGACTGAAAAAGATTAGTCAACAAAACTGATTTCCCTACACTAATAATTCATTACATTTTCTTTTGAAAATTATTTCACAACACAGAATTTTAGAACATCCTGCTCTTAGACTCTAGAAATATTCTAAATACAGCCGGAGGGTCTGTGTAGTACTGAATATCCAAAAAAATATGAAACATGGCATCATAAATATGTTTAACCCTTTAACCCCCAGGCTATTTGGAAATTTCCAACCCTTAACCCCCAGGGGGTCATTTTTTTCCCAGCACATTTTGCAGTATGTTTTTTTTAAATTGCTCTAACACCCTTACTTTTTGTCATAGAGAGGTCAGGTTGGTCTCATTCTCTTGGAAAATGCCTGAATTTCTTAAATAAATTATCAAAAATATGAAAAAAAAAATTTTACAGCATTTTTTTGAAAGGACGTACCGGTACGTCCATGGGGGTAAAGGGATGGCTTTTGTGAAACGTACCAGTACGTCCTTTGGGGGTAAAAGGGTTAACATATCTTGCACAATTGCAAAACCTTATTTAACTTCATTATATCTTAGAAAAGGATGCTGTATTGAGGCCTTTGCTCTTATTATGTGGTCGGTACGTGACTACTCTGAACTTTCAATTATTTACAAAAGCTCTCTTAGTTTTAAATCCCTTTATTCCAACTATCACCTCAACATCCTAACTCTATAGATTATTTAAATGGGGATGTGTGTGCCTCCGATTATCATCACGTCGATGCCATCTTTAATTCAGTTGTTGAGTCATGTTCATTAGTCGATTTTTGATGTCAAAATAGTCAAATTCTAAAGATATGGCTTTTACCACTGTAATCTATACTAATTTAAAGTAAAATCACATAGATATTATGTAAAGTTAGGCTATAGGCTAGGGAAAGCTGTACTCTACTAAATATAGCAACGAGTGAGTACTGTACTATAAAGTAATTAAGCCTACCGGAAACAATTTTTTATATAACTGTACCCATACACTACTCATGTGCGATTAATAAGAACTCAGAATCTTGGGTTCAGTTTGAATTAGGGGGTTTCCTATCTCTGGTAATGAGTAAGATCGCAGCGTCCTAGACCGAGTTGGGGGTATCGTAAGGCTCCAGTGTTTACTAGTGCCAGTGCACAAGTAATGCTTTACCCAATCTATTATACAATCATGATTCGATGAAATACGAGCCCAAGCTACTCTTGTCATAAAGAAAGTAGCCTAAGGCTGTCAAGCTATAGACCATTAACCAAATATACAGTACAGTAATTCAATACTGTACACTGTACTCCAATAAACCTGTATTACAAATCAGCATACAATAAACTGGTGATAAAAATTAATCAGATCAGCAGTAAAGAAAATGGCTTTCTTACCCGACGTAATGTCATCAGTAGGCTAACCCATCAAGTTGCGAAATTCCTACTTTTCCTAAACCTAACGCCAAGGCAATTCAAGTTGAGTAGTTCTATGGGGGCGAAAATTTACTACTTTTTCTAATTTTCATGCCAAGTTAAAAGTACTGTACATGAGCAATCAACTTATCTTACGGTTTAGGCGGTGTTGCTGGTAAGAAAGGAGGAATACCCAGGCACCTAGATTGGGTTCAATGTGTACGATTAGATAAGGACAAGTCCAAGGTTTCCCCTTGTCTTATGTTATTAACCGAAAGAATCAGTATTGAATCCATATGAAAACAATGCCAATAACATAATTGATGGAAGATGCTTGGCCATTTCATGTTCTATATGAGCTCACATACCATCAAGCAAGCACGGTAAAATTTCTCTGTAGAAACGACAGTTTATATTACAGTCAGGACCGCAATAAAGGGGTGCTTCCTTGATCTCTCAGTCGTCAGGCACACAAGGCAAAATTTCTTCAAACCATACCGGACCATCACACAAGCAAGAATAGATTATTTTTCTTCTGACTTGGCTGTTGGTTGAAGGCAAAATTTTTTCACTACTGGTAGCTGGGGAAAATAATACCTGCCATTTGAAAAATTATAGCAAGTTTGGCAGAAAGACACTAAATTATGACGCAAAAGGTGTGCTTGACACTGCCCTGATCCAAGCTACATTTTGTGCATTTTTAAGACAGGTAATGAATGACTTTTAGCTAAGATTATGTTAACAAAAAGCTGGTTTATAAAGAATATATAGCTTAAATCTGGACTAATCCTCATTATTTTATTAACATAAAGCTTATTATTACAAATATCCTATGCAAAAACCATCTGTTAGTAAGGTAGGTTATTCAAGATGACTGAAGCCAGAGGAATGATTCATATAACCTAACCTAAGGTATTACATGTTACTGTATACCATAACCGGTATTATTTTGAAGACAGGACTGTGCTTGAAGAGTTTAAAAATACGTTTATCTTACGTTAACGTGTTCGAAACAAATCTGGCCCTTATTTCCTTCGAAAATACGATGCCAGTATAGGGGGTTCGCAGTGAGGGACACATTATTTTAAGGTAAGACAGGACTGTACTTGAAGAGTTGGAAAATACGTTTATCTTACGTTTACGTGTTCCAAAAATCTGTCCCTTAGTTCCTTTCGAAATACGATGCCAGTATAGGGCGTTCGCAGTGAAGTAAGGGACACCGGTAAAATTATAGATCCGGACGGGAGAATATTTGTGCAATTTTCCATGGATTTATTATGCATCCCAGAAATTATTGTATAGAGAAAAGTTTTTTTTTTTTTTTTTTTTAACCATTATTTACCGTTTCCCTACCCTAAATCACATGTTCCTACTGGGTGTTCCCCATTATCAGCAGGTATATATATAGGTTTCACCAAGTTTATATTTGCAGTGAAAATAGTGCTATTTTCGAAGAAAACAGGGTTTTTTTTTCTACAGGAAACATTTTTTTTCTTGGGTAGTAATGATTTTCCCATCCATAACTATAATAAAACCCCTTACACAGCACTCTGGGTTTCGTTAGGTTAGTATGCATCCTTGTAATTCCATCCCTTTGTGTTTATTCCCAACAAAATTCCAAGTTACTGTTAATCATGGACGGAAATTACACTAAAAACTTACGAAAGACTCATTTTCACAGAAATTATTCGGTAAATTTGTATTGTATTACAGGGTATGATTTTCGAACAGAAAATATATGATTTCCTATGGTAAATAACGTGATTTAACCGAATGATCTTAATTTTTTCTATAAGAAAAAGTAGTTGTTTTCCTAAGTTACATTGCCCTGTGATACACTACAATGAAACCAATTATTCGTCCTAAACTACCGGCATATCCAATCCAACGTTTGGTCCACTGAGAAAAATTATTTAAAAAAACACATTGCACTCAAAAGGGTGGACTTCTAGCTATTACAAGTTACTTAACTATCAAACTTTAACATGCGCTATGCTATAATGCTAATTAGAAAATTAAATTAACCACATTCTCTAAAATACTATTGCTATTGAC
>NW_027170831.1:0-5000 GCF_036898095.1 Palaemon carinicauda
TCTCTCCTATCTTTTCTCTTATTAGTACTCTAATAATTTCGTCTTTCTGTTTCTATATCATTATGATTCTTCAGGCATTAAACCATTCTCTCTCTCTCTCTCTCTCTCTCTCTCTCTCTCTCTCTCTCTCTCTCTCTCTGTTGAATGATTCAATTCAGTTTTAATGTTTTTGAAATATTCTATTTTTCATTACTTCTTATATCATTTATTTATTTCCCTATTTCCTTTCCTCCCTGGGCAATTTTTCCCTGTTGGAGCCCTTGGGATTATAGTATCTTGCTTTTCCAGCTAGGGTTGTAGCTTAGCTAATAATAATAATAATAATAATAATGATAATAATAATAATAATAAAAAATATCAATGTTTTTCTACTTCTTTTAATGTTATATTGGAAGCAAATAGGTCATATCTCGTATTAATAAAAATAATTAATATGAGAAATGCTATATTATACGTCTTAGGTTACAAATATAAATACATATAAATCCAAAAACAAGAAACATCTTCAAAGCAAAAAATTCTATTATAAATAAATCATTTCCATTATACATTCGAGACTATGAAAATGATAAACTCTACAGAGATTTAACTTCACGAAACAGTACCGGGCTTTAACTGTAACTTTAAACTCCGCGAACAGCTGTTTACGAAGAGAAGACATGCAGAATACGAGGGGGGAATATTAAATAGATATTCAAACATTGTTCCAGAAGTCGAAACTATAACTGGAATTGCGCAATTCCAGAACTTGGTCTCGCAAAATGCAGCCGAGTGCATTAAATGATTAAATTCAGAACTCCAGTGCATTAAAAGCAGTTACGAATGCAGTTCAGACATTTCCTGATACATGAGGATTCAGATTTCAACGTCCTGAGTGAATGGAATTCCTCTGCGAGGGGAAATGAATTTGAGAAAACATTGGTCAAATGAGTGACTGGAAAGGAGGTTGTATGGCTGGAAGATAAAAAGGTCAAATCAGGGACAGGAAAGTGGGCGTATAGCTGTAAGAAAGAAGGGAAAACGAGTATAAGGAAAGGTCATATAACTATGAAAAAGAGATCAAATGAACGTCTCAAGGAACTCCTACCTATAAGAAAAAGTTCAAATGAGTGATTGTAAAGGAATTCCTAGCCGTAGAAAAAAAAGGTTAAATGAGTGACTAAAATAGTTTGCATGAATAAAAAAAAAGTCAAATTAGGTACTGTAAAGGAGGTGTATAGCTGTAAGAAAATAACGTAAACTGAGTAACAGAAAACAAGGTCAAATGAGTGATTGTAAAGAAGATTGGATGGCTGTAAAAAAAAAGAAAAGGGAAGAGTCAAATGAGTGATGACAAATGTCTCATAAATGTAGGGAGAGAAGGCCAAATGACTGACTGCAAATGAGGTCGCATAGCAGTAAGAAAGAAAAGTCAAATGACTGATAAAAAAAGATTAAGTGACTGAAACGTTGCATTCGGAAAAGAGTAAAATTAATGAAATTCTGAAAAATTAAGGTAAAAGAAAAGCCTAATGGATGTTGAAATAAGGAAAACTCAAGAAATGGAGAAATGTGGAAGAAATCTGGAATTAATGAAGATAAAGATATCAGCTACTAGAAAAATAGTAAAGAAATTTGGCCACAAATGTAGATACTTGAAAGATAATTTGGACAAATAGATGAAAAAAAGATAAGTGAAAGAGATATGATAAAAGGGTAAATGTAATTGAACTCTAAATGAACAATAAAGATAAGAAAATCAGCTCAGAGAGATGATATAAAGGAAATAAAGTTGTGGAGAAATGGTATTTTAAATCTAAAGAAATTGATGAAAATAAATTTAAAGAAAAAAACATGAAATAAAGATGAAGGAAACACTCAAAACAATGAAGACAAAAGAAAGCTAATCGAGACGATAATAGGGGAAGGATAGAAATACTTATTAAACTTACACTTAAGAAAATATAAATAAAAAAACCTGGTTGATAGAATTAGGTAAGTGATTTTTATAGCATATATCCTCTGGGAATAAATAAATAAAAGTTTTTCTAAAAAACTCCATGACGAATAATATTCAAAAAATAAGATAAAAAATGTCTATCGCATAAAAAAATACCCAATACACTAAGATATAATCAAAGAATTAGTACCAGTAAGGCGAAATATTTTTTTTGCATATAAGAAAAATTACTTCCCCCATTCCAGAAAAATGCAAATAGTATTTAAATTGAAAGAATGATAAAGAATAGAAAAGGGAAACAGGTTTCATTGGGAAAATATTACATGAAAAAAAAACTTCTTTTTAGGAAGAGGAAGGCTCTTTTATGATATTGAAGAGAGAGAGAGAGAGAGAGAGAGAGAGAGAGAGAGAGAGAGAGAGAGAGAGAGAGAGAGAATAAAATATATAAATACGTACAAGGTTCATCCAACACGTCACATTAACATCATAAGATTATATATTATTGTTAAATTTCTAATCATTTATACCTTAATCCATTGACTAATCATTAATTTTATTTTTATCTGAGTTTTCTATTACTAAGATTTTCGTCTGTTCATTAGTTAAATTTCCAGTTAGTGGTGGATGGAATATTATTTTCAATTTATTACTTCAGCGAATAATGTTTATATAACAAATAATTGAATAACGAATTCTCCTATTTAATCATATCCACAAAACTACAAAACATTCAACTTTAGATACAAAATATTTCATTATATACAAACCCCCTTCCAACAGTGGATCTTCCTCCTCACTCTCTCTCTCTCTCTCTCTCTCTCTCTCTCTCTCTCTCTCTCTGCAGGTGCTGGAGAGTTGTCAGTTTCACAGATAAATCAATAATTGTCCCTCAAAACTATTCAGGACTAAGGTTCGAGTTTCTTCTCTTTATCTAGTTAGGAATTTGCATGAAGAAAGAGAGCGAGTTCTTTTGTTGATAGTCGCTTATCGTCTTTTATAAACATATTCTTATAAGGATTTTGAGTAACACGTTAGGTTTTTGTCTTCTTCATTGACAGAAAAATTGGCAAATTAAGTAAGTCTTGTAAAATTCTGAAGAAGAGTTTTAATTCTTTCATTCTACCTCGTTTCGAGTATTGTTCTCCTGTCTGGTCTTTAGCTGCCGATCCTTATACTTAAAGGCTGTTAATTAAGATCCATTATTATCATTATCATTATCATTATCATTATCATTAGTATTAGTATTATTATCATTATTATAACTAGAATAAACAGTTATGATGGCTAAAATGATCATTAGTAGTAGTAGTAGTAGTAGTAGTAGTAGGATGAGCATCAATGACAGTAATAATGATAGTAATATTGCTAGGGATAATGTTGGTAGTTCTAGTGCCAAAAGGCCAACAAATAAATTCTATGAAACAAAGTCTAAAATACGATAATAAAACTGAAAATAAACGAAAAAAGTCATGAAATTAGACAAGATATTATTTCTCAAAAAAAATATTTCCGACATCAGTTGTTGAAGATATAAAATTCGACAAAATATTATTTATAAAAAAAAATCTCTGATATCAGTTGTCGAAAGATATAAAATTAGACAAAATATTATTTAGAAAAAATAAATCTCTGATATCAGTTGTCAAAAGATATAAAATTAGACAAAATATTATTTAAAAAAGAATAAATCTCTGATATCAGTTGTCGAAAGATATAAAATTTGACAAAATATTATTGAAAAAAATAAATTTCTGATATCAGTTGTCGAAAGATAAAATTAGACAAAATATTATTTGAAAAAAATAAATATCTGATATCAGTTGTCGAAAGATATAAAATTAGACAAAATATTATTTAAATAAAGAAAAAAAATCTGATATCAGTAGTCGAAGGATATAAAATTAAAAAATAACATTTAAAAAAAATAAATTTCTGATATCAGTTGTCGAAATATATAGAATAAGACCTAATATTATTTAATAAATAATAAATCTCTGATATCAGTTGTCGAAAGATATAAAATTCGACAAAATATTTAGAAAAAAATAAATCCCTGATATCAGTTGTCGAAAGATATAAACTTAGATAAAATATTATTTAGAGAAAATAAATCTCTGATATCAGTTGTCGAAAGATATAAAATTAGACAAAATATTATTTTAAAAACAAATAAATTTCCAATATCAGTTGTCGAAAGATAAAAATTAGACAAAATATTATTAATAAAAAATAAATATCTAATATTAGTTTTCGAAAAATGTAATTTATGTCATGACTTTTAGTTCAGTCTATATAAAAATAAAATTGATATCAATTGCAAGTGTTTTTGGTGATCTTATTTCTTTGTTTTTTTGTTTGATGTGTCTTATATTTTTTCATTTTTTTTTGTCTCGTATTATATCATTAATTATAAAGCTTTTATTTCAAAAGGTTTTCCCTAATTTTCTACTTTTCTAATAATTCAAAAATAATTTCATACAATTATTCCTTCAAAATATTTTCTTCCTATTGGATCTCTCTCTCTCTCTCTCTCTCTCTCTCTCTCTCTCTCGCTATCCTATTTCTCGATATTCAATCTCTCTCTCTCTCTCTCTCTCTCTCTCTCACACACACGCATAATTATCTTTTGATTTTTAAATTTCAATACGTCATTATTTCTCTGTCAACTTTCCAGATCATAAAAAAACAATAATATAATTATAACTTAAAAGGACTCCTTCTATCTGTCTCCTACCCTCATGGTCCAATTTTCGAATCCTAAAGAGAAATAATTCATATAATTATTCCTTCAAATATTTCTCTTCCTATTGAATTATCAGTTCCTATTTACGTTTCCTCTACCTTCTCATATCCCATTATTCCTTCATACGTCTCCCCTTTCTTTCCCATTATTCTTCCTCCTTCTCCATTCATCCTCATTTCCTCTATTACCATCATCACAGTATTTACTCTTCTATTTTTATTTATCATAATGATATGTTTCAGTATCTGGATGAGCCAGCCATCTCCAGGGTCCAGGATAATAATAGTTATTTCAATTTGTTATGAATCATAGGTTTTG
>NW_027170831.1:17500-24826 GCF_036898095.1 Palaemon carinicauda
AAGCTCCTTTGATATAGTGATATGATTATA
This sequence comes from Palaemon carinicauda, assembly GCF_036898095.1. Taxonomy (NCBI): domain Eukaryota; kingdom Metazoa; phylum Arthropoda; class Malacostraca; order Decapoda; family Palaemonidae; genus Palaemon; species Palaemon carinicauda. The sequence goes on from NW_027170831.1 coordinate 17,531, forward strand.
AAGCTTTTTGATATAGTGATATGATTATAAAGCTCCTTTGATATAGTGATATGATTATAAAGCTCCTTGGATATGTTGACATGATTATAAAGCTCCTTTGAGATGTTGATATGATTATAAAGCTCCTTTGATATAGTGATGTGATTATAAAGCTCCTTGGATATAGTGATATGATTTTAAAGCTCCTTTGAGATGTTGATATGATTATAAAGCTCCTTTGAGATACTGACATGATTATAAAGCTCTTTTGGTATAGTGATATGATTATAAAACTCCTTTGATATAGTGATATGATTTTAAAGCTCCTTTGATATGTTGATATGATTATAGAGCTCCTTTGATATAGTGATATGATTGTAAAGATCCTTTGATATGTTGATATGATTATAATGCACCTTTGATATGTTGATATGATTATAAAGCTCCTTTGATATAGTGATATGATTATAAAGCTACATTGATTTGTTAACATGATTATAAAGCTAATTTTATATGTTAACATGATTATAAAGCTCCTTTGATATAGTGATATGATTATAAAGCTCCTTAGATATAGTGATATGATTATAAAGCTCCTTGCATATGTTGACATGATTTTAAAGCTCCTTTGATATAGTGATATGAATATAAAGCTCCTTGGATATGTTGATATGATTATAAAGCTCCTTTGAGATGCTAATATGATTATAAAGCTCCTTTGATATGTTGATATGATTATAAAGCTCCTTTGATATTGTGATATGACTATAAAGCTCCTTTGATATAGTGATATGATTATAAAGCTTTTTTTATATAGTGATATGATTATAAAGCTCCTTGGATATGTTGACATTATTATAAAGCTCCTTTGAGATGCTGACATGATCATAAAGCTCTTTTGAGATGTTGATATGATTATAAAGCTTCTTTGAGATACTGACATGATTATAAAGCTCCTTGGATATGTTGATATGATTATAAAGCTCCTTTGCGATGTTGATTTGATTATAAAGCTCCTTTGAGATACTGATATGATTATAAAATTCATCTAGGGTGTTGATGACTTTATGAGTATCATTGGATGTGTTTAACTCTTCAATTAAGTAGATATTTTTATCTTTTTTTATCCTTATTAAAATATATTTCCCTTTATAATAGACATAAAATTTAAGATTTAAGGGTTAAATGTCACTGATGGATGGCCTGAGCTCCCTCTCCACCCAAGCTAGAACCAGGAAGGGCCAGCCAATAGCTGCTTAGGACTCAGCAGGTAGAATTCTATAGGTTCCTTCAAAACACTCCATCCTTAGGTAACAAGGATGGTAAGGTTGCAGACACTACTAGAAACTAACGAGTTTGAGGGAGACATGAACCCCAATCCAGCAGAACATCAGGCAGAGACTTCTCCAATAGACTATCATAACCTTACTCTTATCTATTTTAACTGTTATCTCTATTTCATTAATTTAAAAATTGTTACTCCTCTTCATATGCCATACACTGAGAGAGATGCGTTAGTTCAACCGCTATATGCATGGAGGGAAAACTGGTATGTTTGGTTACTACTTGTTCTCTCTCTCTCTCTCTCTCTCTCTCTCTCTCTCTCTCCCCCCAAAAAATACCTAAAATATGTTGATCAATAATGCTTCTCTCTCTCTCTCTCTCTCTCTCCTCTCCTCTCTCTCTCTCTTCTGTAGAAGAAGAAGAAGAAGAAGCAGAAGAAGAAGAAGAAGAAGCAGAAGAAGAAGAAGAAGAAGAAGGAAATTGAACTTCAGCCAGCTCCCCAAAAATAGGTTATATAATAACTCTAATTTTTATAGTTACCCTCCAGATCTAAGACCTTTTTTTCTGGCACCATTGAAAAGAAAACGGCTGTTTAGTCAACAACAAACATTTCTCCAATTAAGGGGACAAATATTTGTTGTCCATTTTCTTTCCTTTCCCCTTCCCCCTCTCTCTCTCTCTCTCTCTCTCTCTCTCTCTCTCTCTCTCTTTTCACCCTTTGATTCCCAGTCCTATGGAGATGTCAATATTTATCTTAGAAATGAGACTGACTGCCGTAATGTATATTCATCTTTCACAAGAAGAAGGAAGGCGTCTTAAGCTTAATGATATAGTCACTCAAGTCTCTCTCTCTCTCTCTCTCTCTCTCTCTCTCTCTCTCTCTCTCCAATAGTCTCTTTCTATAGGATGATATAGACTCAACCAATAATACCATATTTTCTCCATCAAAAAATGTAAACAGTTTTTATGAGTTCATCCATCTATATATCTATCTATCTATCTAAATATCTATCTATCTATCTATCTCTCTATCTATCTATCTATCTATATATCTCAATATATATCACTCTAGATCTTGCACAATCTCAATCAGAATGACAAGTTTTAAAGTAATAATAATAATAATAATAATAATAATAATAATAATAATAATAATAATAATAATAATAACAATACTACTACTACTACTACTACTACTACTACTACTACTACTACTAATGATAATAATAATTATAATGATGATGATGATGAGGATGATCATGATATTATCATAATGATATGAATTAACACTATTGTGAATATAAGTTTCTAATGTATTCACTTCTATCTGCTTTCTGTCGATCTGTGGAACAGATAACCGAATTCTCTCTCTCTCTCCTCTCTCTCTCTCTCTCTCTCTCTCTCTCCTTTCCAAATTAGCATCCAGTCGCTCCTCTTATCTTTGAGGAATATTTATCCCAATTTGCATCCAAACAGATATTCTCGTTCTGCTGATAAAAGCAAATGTGGATATTCATAGATCAATTGAAAAGGGTTAGAAATTCCAGGTTTAATTCTTTGGCTTAATATTTCTGGGTGTCATGTTTAAAATAATATTTTCATTTATTCATTTATTTATTCATTAATTAATTTATTAATTAATTTATTGAAAATATTAATTATTTATAAAATAATAAATTAAATAATCAAATGATTAATTAATGAATAAATATAATGTTTTTATTTCAAAATATTAATTAATTATTAAATAAGAAATTAAATAATCAAATACTTAATTAATGAATAAATAATAAATAGATTGATTTTTATTTCTATTATTTGTTGATTTAATTATCTATTCAATTATTTTTATATTTCTTTTTTTATTTATATATTAGTTTATTCATTCATTCATTTGTTCGTTTGTCTTGCAAACAAATGTTTTTATGTCTATATAGTTTTTATATTTTATATATAAAACATCTGTTTTAATGTTGTTACTATTCATAAGATATTTTATTTCAATTATTCAATAATTCTCATATTGATGCCTCATTTCATTAATTTCTTTCCTTGCTGGGCTATTTTTTTCCCTGTCGGAGCCCTTGGGCTTAAAGCATCTAGTTTTTCCAACTAGGATTGTAGCTTTGCTAATAATAATAATAATAATAATAATAATGATAATAATAATAATAATAATAATAATAATAATAATAATAATAATAAATAGCAACAATAATAATAATAATAATAATAATAATAATAATAATAATAATAATAATAATAATAATAATAATAATAATAATATAATGTCAAAACCTATTGCTGGATTTTCACCAAGTCTTAACTTCGAATAGGAATTAGTCTCTGGGAGAACCTATTACAATTTACAGGTGATTTGGATCAAGATATAAATTCTGGTTATTATTGTTTATATACAGTAGATTAATTTGCATTCAATATATGACAAAGGGAGGGCTTGGTCCGTAGATTTGAGTCAAATATTAAAAATCTCAAAGGTGGATGTCTGATATTATTATTATTATTATTATTATTATTATTATTATTACTTGGTAAGTTACAACTGTAGTTGGAAAAGCAGAATGCTATAAGCCAAAGGGCTCCAACAGGGAAAATAGCCCAGTGAGGAAATGATATAAGGAAAAATAAAATATTTCAAGAACAAACATTATAACACATATTTCCTATATAAACTATTAAAACTTTAACAAAACAAGAAAATGAAAAATAAGATAGAAAAGTGTGCCCAAGTGTACCCTCAAGCAAAAAACCTCTAACCCAAGACAGAGGAAGGCCATGATACAGAGGCTATGGCACTACCTACGACTAGAGAACAATGGTTTGATTTTGGAGTGTCTTTCTCCTAGAAGATCTGCTTACCATAGCTAAAGAATCTCTTCTACCCTTACCAAGGGGAAAGTGGCCAGTGAAAAATTTCAGTGATGTAGTTAAACCCCTTGGGTGAAGAAGAATGGTTTGGTAATCTCAGTGTTGTTAGGTGTATGAGGACAGAGGAGAATGTGGAAAGAATAAGCCAGACTATTCGGTTATGTGAAGGCAAAGGAAAATGAACCGCAAGGAGAGAGAAGGATCCAACGTAGTATTGTCAGGCCAGACAAAGGACTCCATATATCTCTAGTGGTTGTATCTCGACGGATGGCTTGTACCCTGGCCAAAATACTACCTATGATAACTATAAATCTTTTTATTAGCTATGAAACGTCTATCTTTTCCCTCTTATGTTTATGGTAAGTTTTTCCTATTTTGATTTGATATTTTCATAAAATTATTAATTTCATACTCAAAATAATCATAGAAAAGTAATATTTTTTATGAGCTGATTAATTTTCATTATAAAATAATATTTTCGATAAGAACATACTATAATTATATATCGAATTGATTAATATATCACGGAAATGTAAAATTTAATATTCAAGGTATTAAAACGATAGAAATAAATGTTATGATTTTGGTATTTTTCTTTTTTACATTTGAAATATTATGACATAAACCTATCCATTTATTGCATGAAATTATATTTTTTTTTATATCTCCTAAGATATATACTATGTTTAAATACATTTATTCTTTATATTTGAATATATATATATATATATATATATGTAACCATTTCCATAAGAATTATTTTCACGATCTAAATATATATATATATATATATATGTATATATATATATATATATATATATGTTCACTCACATACACACACACACACACACACACATATATATATATATATATGTAATATATATATATATATATACATATATATATTATATTATATATATGCATATATATGTATATATATGCATATATATGTATATAAATATGTTTGTATACTATATATATATATACATACACACACACAGTATATATATAAAAAACATATATATATGTATATATATATATATATATATATAACGACCATCTTCTCAAAATGACATATATCCAATATATAATCTAAGTTCTTTTCCAATTCAAACAACGCCTTTATTAGCTAAGACAAGCCTTCAAAAGACCCATAAACTACACAATGATAATTCTCTAATTAACAATGAAACGTATAAACCTGTATTGACTTAAGAGGGAATATATATCTCATATCTTCCCCCTTTGTTTGTCTGTTCTCATAAAGCCGAAGGATATCTGGCAGGAAATGAGATTCAGTTGTTGACACATAAGAAATGAGAAGATAATGCAAAGGGATATTTGCAGATAAGGGAAGAGAGGTGAGTATGATAGGACAGGTTCAGATGTAGGGATAGAATATCATTGATAATTGTGTGATACATACACATTATTATTATTATTATTATTATTATTATTATTATTATTATTATTATTATTACTGATATTGTTATTATTATTATTATTATTATTATTATTATTATTATTATTATTATTATTATTATTTATTATTATTATTATTATTATTAACAAAACAATAATTCTTAGTTAATTTCTAATATATAATTCGTGGCTTATGGGAACGGTGTAAACATTAGAGTCTAAGTGAGTGGTTGTGGTGATGTAGACAGAGATTTGAGCCTTTTGAAGCGATGTAAAACGGTTTAGAAGCTCTCTGAGAAAAGCTCTTGCAGTGATTCTAGACCTTTTGGGACGTTTCAAACGTTCTATATTCTGTGCACTAAGTTGCAAGTGGTAGCACAGCTAATGATTTTAGCTTCCTGGGAAACGTTTACACGTTAAAGAGCCTATTCAGTTAGTACAAGCGGTGATATAGTATGTGATTTTAACTTCTGGAATATTTGTAAACGTTCTATGGGTCATGCTGTGAAAATAAAGGATGGCACAGCTAGTTATCATAAGCTTATTCTAACTGCATAAAAGGGTTGTATATGTGGGTTTTAGATTTCATTTTAACTTATTCGTAGACCTTCATGTAAAATTGCAATCAAATTGACAATGGAAACGCATTAGTGAATATCAATTGAAATTTAATAATTTTAAAGTAGGTAGGCACAAAAGAATTTCTCAAAAATTACCGAGGTGACAAATAAAAAATAGTTTATGAAAAATATTTATGATTTTAATTTGACATCTTGATATCTTGATGGATTTTCTAAACAATTTTACTTCAAATCTGGGCAGCTCTAAGTATCCGTACTAATGACATATTATTCCTTTTACTCTCTCTCTCTCTCTCTCTCTCTCTCTCTCTCTCTCTCTCTCTCTCTTATGACAGTACAGAGAGAGAGAGAGAGACGAGAGAGAAGAGAGGGAGAGAGAGCGAGAGAGAGAGAGAGAGAGAGAGAGAGAGAGGAGAGAACATATCCACCTAGAAATTATGAGTTGAAAAAGGATTCTAGAACAACTGTTTGTATGGTAATTGAGAATCAAAATGAATCGAGAGAGAGAGATGAGACGAGAGAGAGACAGAGACGAGAGATGAGAGGAGAGAGAGAACTCTATTGATACACTCCACAAATGGTTATAGGAAAACACAGTTTTGCTCTCGGAATCCACTCCTACATCGACTTGCATTCTAAAACGTGGGATTTTTCGTGTTATGGTAAAAGTCCCCGACACACACACTCTCTCTCTCTCTCTCTCTCTCTCTCTCCTCTCTCTAATCTCTCTCTTTTCCTCTCCTCCGTTTGTTGTTGTGAGATAGAGATTAGAGACGAGAGAGAGATGATGAGAGACGAGAGAGAGAGAGAGAGTGGGTGTGTGTCGGGGAACTTTTACCAGAACACGAAAAATCCCACGTTTTAGAATGCAAGTCGATGTAGGAGTGGATTCCGAGAGCAAAACTGTGTTTTCTATAGTAACCATTTGCTGACGGTTTGGGCTTGGGGGGAATCATAGAGTTCTCTCTCTCTCTCTCTCTCTCCTCTCTTCTCTCATCCTCTCTCTCCTCTCTCATTTTGATTCTCAATACCCATACAAACAGTATGTTCGTAGAATCCTTTTTCAACTCTATAATTTTCTAGGTTGATATGGTTCTCTCTCTCTGCTCTCTCTCTACTCTCTCTCTCTCCTCTCGCTCCC
>NW_027170832.1:0-2500 GCF_036898095.1 Palaemon carinicauda
CCCTGGGCTTCAGTATCATCTCCAAGGGACTTGGGGTGGAGTTGGATTCAAGGACCTCCACCTCCGAACAGATTTCATCAACATTCCACTCCGGACCTAGTCGAATTTGTCCAGGACCTGTTACTAAAGAACGCCATACAAGAAACGAAACACCTGAAAGTTTCAGGGTCGGCTGTTCAGTGTCCCGAAGAAGGATTCGGACAAGAGAAGAGTGATTCTAGACCTATCCTTCTCAACTTGTCCAATTCAATGCGACAAGTTTCGAATGCTTACCGTCTCGCAGGTGCGGACCTTACTTCCCCGTGGGGCCGTCACCACCTCTATCGATCTTACAGACGCCTATTATCACGTCCCCGATAGCGAGACACTTCCGTCCGTATCTATGCTTCCGCCTAGGGGACAAAAATTACTCCTTCAAGGTGATGCCCTTTGGGCTCAACATCGCCCCAAGGATCTTCACAAAGTTAGCAGAAGTTGCTGTTCAGGAACTCAGAAATCAAAGGGATTCAAGTAGTAGCCTATCTGGACGACTGCTCATTTGGTCAGACACCTCCCAAAATTGCCTAAAAGCCACTCACAGAGTCATCCATTACCTTCAATCTCTAGGCTTCCAGATCAACTTCAAGAAGTCCCGTCTTCTTCCGAAATCAAAGTTCCAATGGCTCGGCCTGCAATGGGATCTTATATCTCATACTCTGTGTCTTCCCAAACCCAAGAGGTTAGAGATTGCAATGAACACCAAACGCTTTCTAAAAGACAAAGTAAGTTCCAGACGACTCCGAGAGAGGATCCTAGGGTCCCTTCAATTTGCTTCAGTGACGGATCTACTTCTGAAGGCAAAATTGAAAGATATCAATCGTGTCTGGCGTTCGAGGGCGAACCGGAAGCTCCGGGACAGGAAAGTCCGCCTTCCTCCCATTCTCCGGGAAAGACTTCTACCTTGGACAAGGGCCAACAATCTGTCAAAGTCAGTTCCCCTTCGATTTCCGCCTCCGAAGTTAATCATTCACACGGACGCATCCCTATCAGGTTGGGGAGGCTATTCTCAGCTCAGGAAAGTTCAAGGTCTTTGGTCTCCCTTATTCCGCCAATTTCACATCAATGTGCTGGAGGCCATGGCAGTTCTTCTAATCCTGAAACGTCTCGCTCCACCCAAGAGACAACACCTTCGTCTGGTTCTCGACAGCGAAGTGGTGGTCCGCTGCCTCAACAGAGGCGGATCAAAATCAGGGCCGCTGAACCATGTTCTAGTAGCCATATTCTCCCTAGCAGCCTCGAACCGTTGGCATCTTTCAGCTGTCCACCTGGCGGGAGTCCGGAACGTAGTGGCAGACGCCTTGTCCCGGACCTCCCCTCTAGAATCGGAATGGTCACTCGATCTAAAGTCATTCCGGTGGATTCTCTCTCGGGTTCCGGGTCTCCAAGTGGACCTCTTCGCCACGGAGTCCAACCACAAGTTGAGAGTATATGTGGCTCCCAATCTAGACCCTCAGGCCTACGCCACAGACGCTATGTCACAGAATTGGGACATCTGGGAAAGGATTTATCTCTTTCCCCCGGTGAATCTTTTACTGAAAGTCCTAGACAAGCTGAGATCCTTCAAGGGACGAGTAGCCTTGGTCGCACCCAACTGGCCCAAGAGCAATTGGTATCCTCTCCTGCGAGAGTTGAGACTACATCCTCACCCGATACCCAATCCGGTTCTGTCTCAGATAGTACAAACACGCGTTGTGTACGCTTTCTCAAACATTCAGAGCGCCCTAACTTTATGGACTTCATGAAGTTTGCGGCCATGCATGGTGCCAATATCGATCCTCAAAACACCCTGTTCCTAGAATCAGATAAACGGGATTCCACCATCCGCCAATATGATTCTGCGGTTAAAAAGTTGGCTAAATTTTTGATAGACTCAGACGTACACTGTATGAACTTGAACCTTACAGTCACTTTCTTTAGAACTTTATTAGAATCAGGTCTGGCAGCCAATACTATCACCACTATTAAATCTGCCTTGAAAAAGATATTCCTAGTGGGTTTTAACATAGACTTAACCGACTCTTTGTTAGCTTCAATTCCGAAAGCCTGTGCCAGACTGAAACCGGTTACTCGTCCTACCCCGGTTACCTGGTTCCTTAATGATGTACTCAAATTGGCTTCTGATACCATTAACAGTTCTTGTGATTACATTCCCCTTCTCAGGAAAACACTTTTTCTGGTGAGTTTGGCTTCCGGGGCAAGAATTTCTGAACTGGCAGCTTTGTCAAGAGACCCGGGTCATATTGAGTTCCTTCCTTCGGGAGATGTCCTTCTTTCACCTAACAAATTCTTTTTAGCTAAGAACGAAGACCCTCAGAACAGATGGTCCTCCTGGAAAATTGTTCCCCTCACGCAAGATCCGTCTCTGTGCCCTGTTACTACTCTTAGGTCTTATTTATCCCGGACCTCCTCTAACTCCTCGGGGCCTCTATTCGTTAGAGAACAAGGCGGTACCATTACCATT
>NW_027170832.1:7500-24816 GCF_036898095.1 Palaemon carinicauda
TGTTCTAATATTGTTACTGTTCTTAAAAAATTGCATTTTCCTTATTTCCTTTCCTCACTGGGCTATTTTCCCTGTTGGAGCCCCTTGGGCTTATAGTATCCTGCTTTTCCAACTAGGGTTGTAGCTTAGCAAGTAATATATATATATATATATATATATATATATATATATATATATATATATATATATGTATATATATATATATATATATATATATATATATATATACATACATATATATATATATATATATATATATATATATATATATATATAACGGATTTTGAGCGAAGCGAAAAATCTATTTTTGGGTGAGATGGCCATGTCGTCCTGATGGAAGTTCCTATAGGGTAGCTTCCTAGGGTATATTACAACTACGGCGATATTCCCAGAGAATTTACCTTAAGGTACCAGAATTCTAACTCCTGGAGCGAGTATCCCTCGTGAAAGGGATATCGCGACATATCAGAGGACGTATTCTAGACACGTCACATGGCAATCTACATCCTGGACAGAGATTTCGTCTCGTAGGAGGTGATTGACGAGATACGAATTCGGGAAAGAAAAAGGGGGAGCCGCTCCCAAGGCTTCCCTATCCCCCGATTCGTATGCGTGCCTGGCGCCAATCCTGGCGCCATCTGTATTCCTTGTAGCGTACACGAGGTGCTACAGATACTGTATGTAGGGAGGGGTCCTACAGCCCTTTCTTAGAAAGGCAAGGGCGGGTCCATCAGGACGACATGGCCATCTCACCCAAAAATAGATTTTTCGCTTCGCTCAAAATCCGTTTTTTGGGCTCAAGCCATGTCGTCCTGATGGAAGTGTACCAGAGCATTACTGTATCTGTGGATTCTCAGAACGTGCCGTACTCCCCGGAGGTAATTTCTTCCCGGTCGACTAGACCTAGAGACCTAAGATGTTACCGTTATACATCTTTTCAACTAACTATAAACTATGTTAGAGCTTCCTGCCCCCTACAGGGAAGAGTCCTACTAGACTCTGGAAAAGTCTCGAAGAGTACATATATCTATGTATGAATACCAGGCAAGCTAATATAGTGGTCTCGCCCTATATTAAGTAAAGCATAGTTTGTAAAGGACCACTGCGTCAATATGAAATATCGACCAGTTTTCCGCACAATACTTGTATTGGACAAAGGTTTTATATCCGCATAGGAGGAAAACCAATGCAACATAGCTTGCATAAAGGAACAATTCTATTAGAATTATCCCAGATAAGGTACATAGAATGAATGCTCAATTATACCAATAAATTGACACAGGTGAAGGAGACGCAAGGTTCTCAAGAACCAGATTATTGACAGGCAATAAATAGACAGGTTAACCACAATTACATATATATATACACACATATATATATACATATATATATATATATATATATATATATATATATATATATATATATACATATACACATATATATACAAGAAGAGGATAACCCAAAACTATAAGCATAAGTATGATAGTAAACAGAGCTTGTTTGTCTGAAAGAAAAAACATTAGATGCCACTTTTAAGATACCGAGGTATCAAAGTCATAAAAGCCTGTATTACAAATCAATGACATTAGCGTTAGAAACGCTCGGCACACATGTCTGCACTTATGCTAGGTTCACCTTCGGAAATGGAACAGTCTGGATGGGCAACACAGTGCCCTCACTTAGTTTGTAGTACAGTATGTAACTACACACTCACCCTGGAATTAATCGTCCCAATTAAGACCACTGTTCCTCGCAGAGTTAAACAGTAGGGTTAACACCGCGACCCACTGCTACCACAGATCTCTTTTAGTTCCTCTACTTGCTTCGCATAGTGGCGAAAGAACACTCTGGAAGACTTCCAGCCAGTGTATGAACGGAGATGTTCAAAATCCATACAATTAAAGAAATTTAAGAATGAGGCAACTTTCCTCGGATCGTGACCTGCGGGTGTATTGTCAGGATCCGCTCTGCGAATAAAATATGTGATTTTCGCTCTGAGTTGATTCAGAGATAAATTTGAGCCTGATGTTTCTCCCCTGAATAGTTGACCACCCTTGAAGTCTGAAGTTCTATGAAGATAGACCTTTAGGCATTCTACTGGACATAGAGATGCATCTTCTTTCAGAGGGCAGATTCTCCAGGGACCCCACCTGTTGGTGGGTAACTCATTCTTGGTGAGAAACGTAGGATCCGGAAACAGGTTCAGTTCTTCCCCATCCAGGAACTGAACACGACCTGCCTCTCTCGAGAGGCTACAATCTCACTAACCCTGGCCCCGGACGCGAGTGCAAAATAGGAAAATAACTTTTTGTGTTAAATCCTTTAACGCACACTCTTCATTGCTCAACAGAGAAGCGAAATGAAGAACTTGTCTAAAGACCATGAAATGGGCTTTGGAGGTGCTGAAGGTCTGAGCCTAGCACAGGCTTTCGGAACTTTATTAAAGATCTCGTTACCTAGGTTGACCTGGAAGGCATATAGAATGGGTCTTGTCAAAGCAGACTTACACGCTGAAATCGTGTTCGTTGCCAACCCTTGACCATGGAGGTGGGGAAAAAAGATAAGCAGAAGTCTGTCAAAATCTCCTGCGGAATCTTCGCCTTGACAAAAGGCCACCCATTTTCTCCAAGATGACTCATATTGCCTTCTAGTAGATTTGCACTTATATTCCTCAAGGAAGTCTATACTGGCTTTCGAAATCCCGAAACACTTTCTCACCGCTAGGGAGAGAAAATCATGAGCTGCAGGGTCCGGGTTTTCTGTAATGAAGCGCAGACAGTTGACTTCTGGGCTCGCTGGGTCAGAACTGGATCTGGTAGTGGTACAAACTTCAGCTACAGTTCCAATGCCAGGAGGAACCACACGCTGTTCGGCCACTTGTGGGCCACTATTGCCGCTACCCTTTGAAGGATCTCAGTTTGTTGAGGACCCTCAACAGAAGGTTGTGAGGAGGGAACAGATAAATCTTGGACCATCTGTTCCAGTCGAGGGACATCGCGTCCACTGCTTCCGCTAAGGGGTCCTCGTACGGGGCACGTACAGGGGCAACTTCTTGTTGTCTTTCGTCGCAAAGAGGTCTATCTGCAGTTCTGGGACTGATTCAGAATGAAGGAGAATGATCCTGCGTCTAAGGACCAGTCCGACTCTATCAGTGTGAACCTGGATAGAGCGTCCGCTGTCACATTGCGGACTCCTTGAAGGTGAACTGCCGACAGGTACCACTTCTTCTTTTCCGCAAATCGGAAGACGGCCAACATCACCTGGTTGAGAGGTGGTGACCTCGATCCTTGTCGATTCAAGTATCTCACAACTACCTCGCTGTCAATCACCACCTTATGTGGATCGAATGACGCAGGGAGACTTTCTTTAAGGTAAGGAGCACTGCCCTAGCTTCTAGAAAGTTTTATGTGAAAGGTCTTGAATAGCCTGGACCAAGTCCCCTGGACTTTTTTCCGATGAGAGTGACCTCCCCATCCCTCCTTCGAGGCGTCTGAGTGAATCGTCACCGACGGGGGAGGTGGCTGAAGAAGAACCTGACTTCTTTAGATGTCTGGCTTGGGACCAAGGCCTGAGAAGAGTACTTAGCTGAAGCGGCTGGTCTTCTCAGATCTCTTCACGCGTTTGATGCATAACTTCTCCAAAATCCGATTGCATCCTTTAGCTGTGCTCTTAGCACTGGGTCTGTCACCGAAGCAAACTGGAGAGAGCGCAGTACTCTCTCCTGCTCGTGTCTTGATATCCTTTCGGAATCTTGAAGTCTCTTGACAGAACCCGCTATCTCCTTCCTTTTCTTCGCCGAGGTGGAGAAACGGTGTGACAAAAGGTCCCAGTGAATTCTCAGCCACTGGAACTTTTGAGATGGAGAAAGTCGAGACTTTTTCTGTTGATCTTGAAGCCTAGGTACTCTAGGAACTGGATCACTTGAATGGAAGCTTGCAAGCATTCTGTCTCGGATGCTGCCCACACCAACCAGTCGTCCAGGTAGGCTACTACCTGAATTCCCTTTAGGCGAAATTGTTTGAGAGCTACGCTCGCAAGCTTCGTAAAAATCCTTGGGGCTATGTTTAGCCCGAATGGCATGGCTCCGAAGGCGTATAGTCTTCGTTGTAGCCTGAACCCTAGGTAGGGGGAGAGTCGATGGCTAATTGGAATTTGCCAGTAGGCGTCTGACAAGTCTATAGAGACGGAATATGCCCTCCTGGGCAGTAAGGTCCTTATGTGTTGCAGTGTTAGCATTTTGACTCTGAGCTTTTCCGAGTCTTTCTTGGGAACACAAAACAGCCTCCCTTAGAAATTGATGGGCTTCACCCTTTTTCTCCAACAGTTCTTGAACGTACTCCTCCATAACGGGGGTGGAGTGTTGGAAAAACCGAAGGCACGGGGGTGGAGTGCTGTACCAGCTCCCGCCCAGTCCATTCTTGAGTAGGCTGTGGGCCCAGGGATCGAAGGTCCACCGATCCCGAAATTTCAGAAGTCTCCCTCCTACCGGTATCACCTCGCTTGGACTGCCGTCCTGAGGTCTTGCCTTCCTGACAATGACCACCCCTGAATCCCCTTCCCCTTGAGGGGCGTCTAGACGAGCCTCTGGCTGCTCCTCTAGGCTTTGCTCGAAAGGAAGTAGACTGCCCTTCGAACGCTGGGGTGAATGCCGTGGACTGTGTCGACACGGCCTGGGGTACCCACTGAAAGGTGGTCGGGGTTTGTGCCACGATCTGGGGCACTGGGGGCAATGGCAATTGCAGTTGCTGTTGCTGTCTAAGAGGCTTGGCTGGCCGAGACGGTAGCCTAGTCCTCATAGTCTTCTTCTTTGGTTGAGAACCCTCATCCGGGGAAGACTTTCTTTTGATAGCCAGGCCCCACTTCTGGAGAAGGTTTCTATTCTCCAAGGCGGCTTTATCAACAGCTTCTTTGACCAAGTCGGTAGGGAAAAAGGTCTTTTCCCCAAATGTTGGAGGAGATTAGTTTCTTTAGCTCGTGCCTCACCGTAGCCGAGGTAAACACGAACTCCCTACAAGCTCTCCTTGCCTTGACGAAGCCATGAAGGTCCTTCGTCACTGTGGCCAGATGAGGCTTGGCCACTACCATGAACATTTCATGGACCTTGGGGTCACTTGCCATCGTCTCGAGAGTAGTCTGAAGAGACATTGAGGCAGTCAGTCTTTCTTTTGTATCGAACTCACTTCGCAAAAGAAAGTCAGACAGCTTAGGGGGTTCCTTGCCGAACTGACGTCCGGCAATATCAGCCTCCAACTTTCCCACTGAGAACGTAAGATGGACGTCCTTCCAGTCTTTGTGGTCCATAGGCAGGGCCAGCGACAAGGGTTTACACTCCTCTAGGGAGGGGCAAGACTTGCCGGCCTCGATTTCTTTTAGAACAGCCAGAAACCTTTTCTGTAAAAAGGGGAAGGCTCTAGTAGGCGAGGACACAAAGGAAGGGAGCTTACTATTCAATGCAGCTACCTTTGAGTTAGAGAAGCCCCTCTCTTTCATCGAGGATGAAAGTAGAGCTTGAGCCTTAGCATGGTCCATCACTATGACCTCCTTCGGCTCTGTCTCCTCCTTTGAAGCTGGTTCCTTCCTCAGCCGGACATAACAGTCCGGATATGATGCCTTGCTGAGCCAGAATTCCACCCTCCAGGGGAACTGAGCCCAGCTTATCCGAGATGACAATCTTTCCAGTTGTCATCGGCATGTGCTCAGCATACCTCCATGGGTTAGCATCTGAGCACAAGGGAAGGTCTTTCACATTGAGCTTTTTCTGGGGCCCATGTGATTCTGCAAGGCACTGCACTCGCAGTTCCATTGCAGCCGCCTTCTCCTGATTCTCCTTCTGCATTTGTTGGATCATTCCAACAATAGAAGAGAGGGCCTGTCCCAGCTCTACTGGGAGACCGGCCGATGTAGAGGGGCTTGAACTTCATCCTGGGCTTCTGCCAGGAGGTCTTCCTCCTGACACCCGTCCACATCAGACATCCTGTCATCTAGCTGGATGTCTTGCATCGCGACCGCGACTTCAGCATCCACCTGGATCTGAACTTAGGGGATCTCCTCTTGAGGCTGGGGAATCCCTGCATCAGCTGATGCCTTAGGGAAAGGATACGCCCTCATCTTCTCACTTGGAAGATAAGGGCCAGAAGTGTTCTTTTGGAAGCCCCTTACCCAGGTACGAAGCTTCTTCCTAGCTATTTAATTGTCTCATTAATCAGGTTAGTGCACACAGTACATACCTGAGGGTCCCAATACCGGAGATCATCCTTGGAGACAACGTATGCTGCGTGTCTCCTACAAAACTCATGTCCGCAGAGGTTCTTGCTGCTGACATTGCAGAAAGCACTTCCCTACTTCGGAGTGTCCTTCTGTAAAGAGAAGAAATTTCCATGAGTATCAAGTGAACTATGTATCACTGGATATGCATAGTATAGCATAACAATTCAGAAAGGAAAGACACACACTTGTGTTTCCCTCACAACCCATTGTTGCAGCCTTCCAGATAATAAAATCAAAAATGGTTTATCTCTTCTAGAGTAACCAATGCAAGGTTTCCAGAGGAAACAGGTGGAGCTCACACCTAAGCAATGATTTTAAAATCCTGGATAATAGACAGGGAAGAACTCAGCTTCCTATCTGAGGTCAGCAGCAAAGGGGTGTGCAAGAAAACACAATAGTGTTAGAAGATACAGTGCTGTACCAAAACCCTTACTATAGTTTTCTTCTTACTGTATATGCTATACAGAAGAATACTAGTACAGTATAGGGGGATGTGTGCCGGCCTGCCTTTGCCGGCCGGCACACACCACAACTAGCTTTAAACTATACTACTTAACAGCTATAGGGCGGCAGCACTCTGGTTCAAATGCCTGTGCCGGTCGGCAGCAACTGCCGGCCGGTAACAGCCAGTGTTGGCCGGCAATGACTGCCGGCCAGCAACTACACAAGGTAGTACCCAGCTGCCGGCCACACTCTTGGTGACCGGCAGACAAGGACTGACATAAGCCGGCCGGCAAAGGTACAAGACCGATGCCAGCCGGCAGCAAAAGAACCAGAAGACTACACCTGCCCGGCTGCCGGCCCCATAGGCCGGCAGCCGGGACAGGTACAGCACTAGAAGAAAATAGAATGGATGCCGGGATAAGAGTGTACACAACCTCCAAGCCCGGCAACCGAAAGAGTGCATATAAGGAAGGGGAGAAACTAATTCAGGCTTCCTTGACCAATGCCGTCCGGCTCTGCCGGCAGGCATGGATGAGGGACCAAGAGAGGTCCGGGCAGCACTCGAAAACATAAGACCCTTGCCGGCCAGCAGCTCTGCCGGCCGGCAATGGGCTAAGTCAATTCCACATCCCAACCTATACTAGGTCCAGAAGTAGAACGACGTACAGTACAGTAAGACCCCTGCCGGCCAGCTCTGCCGGCCGGCAAGGTACAGTACAGTAATGGCTAGGCCATTACGGAGATAGAGGGGGAAGGGACAAGAGGGTCCTGCCAACCTTGCTTTAGTGACAGATCACCCGCAGCCAAGAAACTTATCTTAGCCTAAGGGAGATCTAAGGGGAAAGGCCAGCAATACTTGCCAGCTTCCAGAGCACCAAAGCAAGGAAGGCGTTGCTACTCCCAAGGGAAGAACTTATCCTCCCCCGAGAACAGCAACAGGACTAGTCTGGTAGATCACAAAAGAAGGAATCATAACTACAGAAACCTTCGGTAGTGACCTAAGGGAGCTAAGCTCCCTTTGTATGTGTTAGGTCAGCGAGGGGGACTCTGCCCCAAGCCAGACAACACAGACTCAGACTAAAACCTCTGTTGTTCTGTCCCTCTTGAACCATAACTACAGGAACAGGAAGGTACAGTAACACCCTAGTATAGTTTTATCGAAAATAAATTCGGAAAAAACCACTTAGGGATAAGCCCAAGGCTTAAACAGAGGGAAAGGGATTGCATACCTTCTCCGAAGAAAAGAAAGCAACCGGGGAGTATGATAAAGTATACTAAGGCTCCATAAGCAATTAGCCTAGGCACCAAGAGAATCGATTACCTAATTCACCGAAACTCACACGTATACAATCTTGGAAATATTCCACACAGTCTAAAATGTATAAAATGTAGCCTAAAGCTTCAATAAAATTTTAATTACACTCGGAAAAACCAAAATCATGCATGAAGTACTAGGACCAAACGACTAGGCTACATGGCCTAGCGTAGGCCAGAATGGCGAATACTTCGCCAAATAATACTAAGCACGAAAGGAAATCCTATGTAAAGCTAAATAGCTAAAATTTATTAAAGCAAAACAACCAGGAATGTCGCTCTGACTAACTAATTTATACCTAGCGAGCGACAGTGTCCAGGACACCTCTGGTAGGCTACGGCTCTTGTATCAAAGATTAATCCTATTAATCACTCAAAATTTTACCAAGAGCCTACATTTATACATAACAGACACTATACTCAACTTATCAGAGGCCAACGAAGACGGAGAAGCCATGAAAAGCCGAATAAATCCAAGATTTGCGAGAAAAACAGGAAAAAACACAGAGTTGTTAAGCTACGCAAAAAGGAATACAGATGGCGCCAGGATTGGCGCCAGGCACGCATACGAATCAGGGGATAGGGAAGCCTTGGGAGCGGCTCCCCCTTTTTCTTTCCCGAATTCGTATCTCGTCAATCACCTCCTACGAGACGAAATCTCTGTCCAGGATGTAGATTGCCATGTGACGTGTCTAGAATACGTCCTCTGATATGTCGCGATATCCCTTTCACGAGGGATACTCGCTCCAGGAGTTAGAATTCTGGTACCTTAAGGTAAATTCTCTGGGAATATCGCCGTAGTTGTAATATACCCTAGGAAGCTACCCTATAGGAACTTCCATCAGGACGACATGGCTTGAGCCCAAAAATATATATATATATATATATATATATATATATATATATATATATATATATATACAGTATATATGCGAAACGTCGGAGGAAGGAAAATTATTAGATGGCAAAGAAAAAAGTCAGTATTATATATATATATATATATATATATATATTTTTGGGCTCAAGCCATGGCGTCCTGATGGAAGGTTCCTGTTTGGTAGCTTCCTTGGGTATAAGACTACTAAGATATTCCCAGAGAATTTAACCACAGGTTATCACAGAATTCTAACTTCTGGAGCGAGTATCTCAAAGGTTTCCCTTTAAGACATCGTAATACAACAGGGGACACGCATGTCTGAACGTGCCACATAGCTATCTCCACCCCGAACAGAGTTAATGCTTCGGTGTGTAAGGACTGAGAATAGCTGGGAGCCGTTCCACAGCTAATCTCACTCGTGGCTACTACTGATACTCGAGACGTAAACAAACGGACGCCATTGCTCTAATGACGTCACGCGCGTCTTCATCCTTTGTTTAGTAGCTGCCCTACTTAGACGGATTTTCCCTTGTGTTAACTTTATCGCTTTGCATCTTCGCTATGTCGTTACCTTCAGCCTCGCCTTCTTCTGGAAAGTTGAGTACAAGGTTCCAGTATTGTTTAATTAAGCTCTGGCCGTAAAGTAAATATTATTTTGCGAAATAATTGATGTTTTGTGGCAGAGCTGTGCCTCTACCGGACCCGCCATTTTATGGCGTCGTTGTTGTTTTGCATGTCTTATTTAGTTAGCCACAACAACGCTTCCGGCATTATATACTAATCGAATACATTAGTTTATTTAGTCTTCATAGCTAGGAACTTTTATATCGTGTTTAGACGCTTTTTATCGGTCATCGATTGACCTCATACCAGTCGGCTACTATAGCCCCCAGGCCAGGAGCCTACATACAAGTGTTCATGCATGATTTATTAGTGATCCTAGACTAAGTTATGAAGATAGTGGCATTATTATTTTACAATACTTTTGACTAGTGATGCAAATGTTTTCGCCTTCAGGGACCATATAGGGGATAGGCTAGTCAGTGATTCTTTCTAGCCTAACCTAACCTTAGGACCCCTATATGCTTCCTTCATCCCCTGCCTTGGCATTCCCTCTATTTAGCCTTGATCCCTTTTCTGAGTAAAGGGATTAATTGTCTAATAGTATATATATATCGCCTCTCAGTCCTCCCTAAAGGAATGAACCCCCTTTAGGATTGCGTCTGAGAGTGAGGTTAGGCTAGCCTACCTCTATGGCTAGGATAGTCTATGACTTTCCTGCGATAGCGATATGTCTTCTTCCTTGCCTAGTTCAGGACTTTTAGCCCTGCTCTAGGTCGGGTTAGGAAGGTTTCTCTGTTCCATGCTGAAACTGTACTCTTGCACCGTTTTAGCCGATCAGCCTGATCTTAGGTTAGGGAGTGTCCTCCCTTCCCTTAGTGGCCGCTCTGGTACAGAAACCCTTCCTGGGAAGACCTCTCTCTTCTCCCTCCCCACCTATCTCTTGTATAGCCTAGCCTATGCTTAGGTTAGTTTATACTCATCTGTCCCCTGTCCTACAAATCCTCCTTAGGGTGGATGAGTAGGGCTACCCGAGCTTCCCTGTGCAGTCCGCTCTGGTACATATACCTTCATAGTGTCCTATAAGGTTAGTTACTAGTGTAGTTCTGCATAGGGGAGTCTCCCCCCCCTCTTGGGTGTTCCCTAGCCCTCCCTTGGGCTACCTGCTCCCGGTCCCTAGTGACCCCTGCTTATGGATGTTAGAGCCTGTCTCTATCATGGGTACACCCTCTCAGGGAGGGGGAGGGATGTCTGGAACCCTGACGGTACTTCCTGCATCCTTTCCCCCCTCCCCCTGTCTCTCTATCTATCCGGGTGCCGGTCTCTTGCCGCCTCTACTGTCGGCAATACCTGCCTCCCTCTTGGTGACTTCCCTACCCTTGCCGCCAGCCCCCCGTGTACCGAGGGACTGCCGGCTGCCGCCGGCTACTACCGGCGGCTCTCCTACTCCTATCTAATCGTCCGCTTGCCGGTCGATCTCCGGAGTGCCGGCATATACTGCCGGCAACCCGATACTACCTGTACCATCCTTATCCCAGTCACCAACCTGGCATCCTCCGGCTGCCGGAGCCGCCGCTCCCTGCCGGCGTGCCGCCGTTGTGCCGGCGGCCGCCATCCTGGTATCTAACTGACTTTTGAAAATTGTCTGTTCTAATGCCAGAATCTATGCTGGAGCGAGCTCCGGCATGCCGGAGGCTTGCCGGATGCCCCGGAGGCGTCAAGAATACTTGCACCCCCTCACTGTAGCTATCATAAGACTAAGATAGCCCTACATAGCAAATAGATAAGCTGCTTTGCTTTTAAGATCAGTACCTAGTACTGCTCTATTAGTGATCATGCTGTCTCTTTGCATTCTTCTAATTCCAGCATGCTATGTGCATCTTAGCACGGCTGGTTGCCAGAAGCAGTTACCTTTAATGAGGCCTTCTGGCTCTTAACCGGGAACCGAATGAATTCGATCCCAACCTTGTCCTTGGCTTTCCATGGAGTTCCAATATAATGGGAATCCTAGGAAACTATATCCAATGATCTCGGTCATTTGGATTATCCCAGGACCAAGCTTATGGTAACCAGCCGGGCGAGATGCATGGAGCGTGTTCTCCTTTACTGTTTTCATTCTCTATGCATCACACCTTCTTTAAGTTAAAATTAATGATTAATATTAACTTAGTTTAAGAGCCATTCCTATGACTCCCCCATACTCATTTTCTCTTTCTTCCACAGGAGGAGCAGATGAAGTGTGACTTCGCCTTCTGCGCTGTGAAACGCCCGCAGTTTTACGGGCATACGGCTTGCAGGACTCACGCCCCTTGTGCAGACAAGAAAGGGGATTTGAAGTTCTGGAATCCACTGGATTGTACGGTCTGCCAGGCCCACCTAGTTGAGGCCTTCCATAACCCTCCCTCAGCGGAGGTTAGAGACATTGCTCGTGAAAAGCTGCGCAAGTGGGTGCGTGGCTTTCAGAAAAATGCTACTGGACCGTACCTGGCCACCGAAGAACTGAGGTCCCTGTTGTTCCCTAAGGCCTCCCCTGACTCAGTGGTTCCAAAAGAAGCAATCCCCACTGTCCAAATTACGGTGGAACCTGATGTGGTCATGGCTCAGTCCATGCACGAGTGTCGTTTAGATTCCGAGGATGATGAACAGATCTCAGACGTCTCGGAAGACACGGAGAAGACGCTTATGGCTCAAGGAGCCGAAGAGGACGAAGACAAGGTGGAATACACCGAGTCGGAGCTTGGAGCTGCTCCCTCGTCCATCCCTCCGCCTACTCCTACACCGACGGAAATGTCCATTCCGTCTACCTCCTCGACCCCGGATCCTTCCTCTTCTACCCAAGAACTGATCCGGCTGATTAGAGCTGTCATGGACGACAGACTGAAGGAGAACCAGGAGTCCATCAGGTCAATGATTGGATCCAGAGAACCGAAGAAGATTTCGGTCAAGGATCTCCCAGCTTGCTCTCATGCCAACCCGTGGAGGTATGCAGAGCATATGGTTATTGCGACCGGCAGGATCTTTGTTAGTGACAAGATCGGCACGGTCCCGTTGGAAGATGTGGAGTTCTTCCCAAGCTTCGAGGCCTACCCGGACTGTTACGTCCGGCTTCGTTCCGAACCTGCCTCGAAGGAGGAGACCGAACCTAAAGAAGAGATAGTGTTCGATCTCGCAAAGGCCCAGGCTATGCTAGCCTCCGCATTTAAGAGCAGGGGCTTTACCTGCTCTAAGCTTCCTGCCTTGAGCAAGAAGCATCCTACATATGTCGCACCTGACACTGCGGTTCTTCCTTTCTTGGAAAAGGCCTTAGCTGCATGCCTTAAAGCGGCGGAAGAAGGAAAACCCTGCCCTGCACTGGAGGAGTGCAGACCCTTCTCCATCGTGACACCCCCTGACACTAGACAATGGAAAGATGTTCAACATACTTTCGTCGTGGGTAGGCTCGATCCTGACGTCGCCGGACGTCAGTTTAATGAAGACCTCCCTAAGCTCAATGATCACCTCCTTCGCCGGGAACAAGACACGAAGGAGAGGCTTGCGGCATCTCTTTCTCATCAAGTCCAACTTGAAGTTATGGCCTGTGACACAAGAGTACCTGATCACTACATGGTACTAGCCAAATCCCACTTACTTACAGTAATGAAGGACTTGTACCATTTCATAAAGGCTCGTAGAGCCTGTCGTGAATTCGTGCTTGTCGGTGCCACCGTGAAACACGAACCCCGGAGGCTGATTTCCTCCAACATCTGGGGAAAGCACCTGTTTCCTTCTGACCTTGTCAAGGAAATAACTGACAGAGCCGCCACGGAGAATAGGAACCTTCTCCACAAGTGGGGCATGTCCAGAAAAAGGAAACCCTCTCAGGACGATGGACCTCAGCCTAAGAGGAAACCTCAGAAGCCAAAACCCCAGCAACGTCAACAACGACGTCAGTTTCCGGGACCCGCTACCTCCCAAGTGGTTGCCCAACCACAGCAGACCTTTCAATTGGTCCCCCAACCGGTGTTGTCACAGTCACCGGTCTTCACCCCTGCCTTTGAGCAGCCATCCACTACCTTTCATGCCAGAGGTAGAGGCTCGTCCAGGGGTGCAAGCAGAGACGCCTCTCGTCGTCCCTCCAGAGGTAGAGGAGGAAAGGGAGCTAGCGGCCGAGGCAACAAGTCCTCGGGACACCAGAAGCAATGAAGTGCTTCCGGTGGGAGGAAGACTCCGCCAATTCCAGGATCGTTGGACCTTCGATCCCTGGGCACACAGCATCATCAAGAACGGTCTAGGCTGGAGTTGGGTGCAACCACCCCCAATCTTCCAGCGGTTCTTTCAACAATCGACCCCCATTCTGGAAGAATATGTTCTAGACCTCTTGAACAAGAAGGTGATAAGGAAGGTAAAGTCCACCAGGTTCCAAGGGAGACTGTTTTGCGTTCCCAAGAAGGACTCAGACAAGCTCAGAGTCATTCTGGACTTATCCCCCCTCAACAAGTTCATAGAGAACAACAAATTCAAGATGCTGACGCTTCAACAAATAAGGACCCTTCTGCCTCAAGGTTCCTACACGGTCTCTATAGACCTGGCGGATGCCTATTGGCACATTCCAATGAACCATCATGCTTCCTCCTACCTAGGATTTCGACTCCAAAGGAAAAGCTACGCCTTCCGGGCCATGCCATTCGGCCTCAATGTGGCCCCTCGGATCTTCACAAAGCTGGCGGATGCCATAGTACAACAGCTCCGCCTAAGAAACGTCCAGGTGATGGCCTACCTCGACGACTGGCTAGTCTGGGCTCCATCGCCCGAAGAGTGTGCAAAGTCTTGCGACGAAGTTACCCAGTACCTAGAACACCTGGGATTCAAGATCAACGAGAAGAAATCTCGCCTCTCTCCAGCTCAGAAGTTTCAGTGGCTGGGAATCCACTGGAATCTTCAGTCACACCGCCTTTCCATCCCCCAGAAGAAAAGGAAGGAAATAGCAGGGTCTGTCAAGCGACTACTGAAATCCAAACGCATTTCAAGACGACAGCAGGAACGAGTTCTAGGCTCTCTACAATTCGCCTCAGTGACAAACCCAGTGCTTCGCGCACAGCTAAAGGATGCCGCGGGAGTCTGGAGACGATCGGCATCCATCGCTCGAAGAGACCTCAAGAGACGGCTTCCAAACAGACTTCGACGCCTCCTAAAGCCGTGGTCGGAAGCAAAGGCCCTGAAAAGGTCCATTCCTCTCCAACACCCTCCTCCATCACTCAACATCCACACGGATGCCTCACTGGAGGGCTGGGGAGGTCACTCCCACCTGAAACAAGCTCAAGGGACCTGGTCTCCACTATTCAAGACGTTCCACATAAACATCTTGGAGGCCATGGCGGTCCTTCTTACTCTGAAGAAGTTATCCCCGCCGCCCTCGATCCACATCCGTCTAACCCTAGACAACTCGGTGGTAGTTCGTTGTCTCAATCGCCAAGGCTCAAGATCGCCCCAGATAAATCAGGTGCTTCTCCCAATCTTCCGTCTGGCGGAGAAGAAGAAGTGGCACCTGTCTGCAGTTCACCTACAAGGATTCCGCAACGTGACAGCGGATGCTCTATCTCGGACAAACCCGATAGAGTCGGAATGGTCTCTAGACGCAAGATCATTCTCCTTCATCTCTCATCAAGTCCCAGAACTTCAGATAGATCTCTTTGCAACGAGCGACAACAATCAACTTCCTCTGTACGTAGCCCCGTACGAGGACCCCAAAGCAGAAGCGGTGGACGCCATGTCACTGGACTGGAACAGATGGTCCAAGATATACCTGTTCCCTCCCACCAACCTTCTGTTGAAAGTCCTCTCCAAACTGAGAACCTTCAAAGGGACAGCGGCCCTAGTGGCTCCCAAGTGGCCCCGGAGCAACTGGTACCCCCTGGTCCTGGAGCTGCAGCCCAAGCTGATCCCTCTCCCGGGCCCAGTTCTCTCTCAACAAGTACAGAAGTCGACTGTCTTCGCTTCATCATCGAAAATCAAGGACCTTCATCTCATGATTTTCTCTCCCTTGCCGCAAAGAAGAGGTTTGGGATCTCGAAGAAAAGTCTAGACTTCCTAGAGGAATACAAGACCGAATCCACGAGACGGCAATATGAATCATCCTGGAGGAAATGGGTCTCCTTTGTTAAAGCAAAAAATCCTAAAGAAATCACCATTGATTTCTGTATGTCCTTCTTCATTCACCTTCATGGACAAGGATTAGCAGCCAATACGATTTCAACCTGCAAATCGGCTTTGACTAGACCAATTCTATATGCTTTCCAAATTGATCTGTCCAACGACATCTTTAACAAACTGCCGAAAGCATGTGCTCGCCTACGCCCAGCACCCCCTCCGAAACCGATCTCCTGGTCACTAGACAAGGTGCTCCATTTCGCCTCCAACTTGGACAATGATTCATGCCCCCTCAAGGATCTGACTCAGAAAGTTATATTTTTATTTGCTCTCGCCTCGGGAGCTCGAGTCAGCGAAATAGTGGCATTATCAAGAGAAGAGGGACACATCCTGTTTGCTGATTCAGGAGAAGTGACCCTCTCCCCTGATCCGACGTTTCTCGCCAAAAATGAATTACCCACCAAAAGATGGGGCCCTTGGAGAATATGCCCCCTGAAGGAGGATGTCTCTCTATGTCCAGTAGAGAGTCTCAAGGTCTATCTTCGCAGAACTTCGAACTTTGGTGGAGGCCAACTCTTCAAAGGAGAAACATCGGGCAGCGACCTGTCACTGAAACAATTAAGAGCGAAAATCACCTACTTCATTCGCAGAGCGGATCCGAACAGTACACCCGCTGGTCATGATCCTAGAAAAGTGGCATCTTCTCTGAACTTCTTTCAGAGCATGGACTTTGAGAGCCTTAAAAACTTTACGGGCTGGAAGTCCTCGCGAGTTTTCTTTAAACATTATGCGAAACAAGTGCACGAAATCAAACATTTTGTGGTAGCCGCAGGTAGTGTTATGAAACCTGCACCTAACTCTGCGTAGAACAGTGAGTTACTTGGGACTCTAACTCTTCGGGTGCCTATGTTGACCCTCGAGTGATTCATAGTGATGTCTAAAAACACTTAGTGCTTTTATAACTGTTCTTATCCCAGGTGAAATGTCATAGTGTCACACAAGTGCCGCATGCCTTGAGCATGATGTGTTGTTTAAAGACTTGCGTTCCTCGAGAACGAGTACCTACTAATCCTGAAATCCTTTTCAGATTCAAGAGCAAGCCTTTATTTCTATGTACATTATTATTACTGTAAATGAACTTTACTTTTGCTGTAAATTATTTAATTTCTGCATTGTGAAATAAAATTTCTATTTTATTACTTATGCGTCTCTTTCAGCTCCTACTTACTATGAAATACATACTGTCATAGTTTTATTTATTCCTCCTTTCTTATGGTCATGAAGAATTTAAGATGTCTAATCCTAAATTATATTCACCTTGTCTCAGTAAGGTTCCTACACGAATACTTACTTCTGATAATCAGGAGATGAACTCTATACACAGTGCCCAACCACCACTGGCCTACTTCAGAATGTTCCTATACAAATATCAAACATTCTGCTTCATCTCTAAGTTCTTAAAAGTTCTTCTGTCAAGATGAATAGCCCTTCAATACCACTTTGACGTCGGCATAGCCCATGGGAACTTCCTACCAATGGGGGGCAGGATACTTCGTTCCTATGGTTCTTACCTAAGATTACTTTGCTGTTTTGTCAATGCCTAGGCACTTAACTCTGGGGGAAAATCTACCACGATACATTGATTCTCTGGTACTCTTCCATCAGGACGCCATGGCTTGAGCCAAAAAACGGATTTTGAGCGAAGCGAAAAATCTATTTTGGTG
>NW_027170833.1:0-5000 GCF_036898095.1 Palaemon carinicauda
TCTGCATTTGTTGGATCATTCCAACAATCGAAGAGAGGGCCTGTCCCAGTTCTACTGGGAGACCGGCCGATGTTGAGGGGATAGGATCCGGAATCTGAACCGGAATAGCCGACACCTCGTCGACCTCATCCTCTACGACATCCGGGGTTTGAACTTCATCCTGACCTTCTGCCAGGAGGTCTTGTTCCAAACGTTCGTCCAGGTCAGACATCCTGTCATTTAACTGGATGTCTTGCATCGCGACTGCAACTTCCACGTCCACCTGGACTTGATCTTGAGGGATCTCCTCTTGAGGCTGGGGAATCACTGCATCAGCTGATGCCTGGGGAAAAAGATACGCCCTCATCTTCTCATTTGGAAGATAAGGGCCAGATGTGTTCTTCTTGAAGCCCCTTACCCAAGTACGAAGCTTTTCCCTTGCTATATCCCTTGATTCCGCCGTTCTAGGGGAATCAAAAGCCTCAGTAATCCGGTTAGTGCATACAGTACATACCTGAGGGTCCCAATACTGGAGATCATCCTTGGAGACAGCGTATGCTGCATGTCTCCTACAACACTCATGTCCGCAGAGGTTCTTGCTGCGAACATTGCAGAAAACATTTCCGCACTTCGGAGGGTCCTCCTGTAAAGAGAAGAAATTTCCATGAGTATCAAGTGAACTATGTATCACTGGATATGCATAGTATAGCATATCAATTCATAAAGGAAAGACACACACTTGTGTTTCCCTCACAGCCCATTGTTGCAGCCTTCCAGATAATAAAATCAAAAATGGTTTATCTCTTCTAGAGTAACCAATGCAAGGTTTCCAGAGGAAACAGGTGGAGCTCACACCTAAGCAATGATTTTAAAATCCTGGATAATAGACAGGGAAGAACACAGCTTCCTATCTGAGGGCAACAGCAAAGGGGCGTGCAAGAAAACACAATAGTGTTAGAAGACACAGAGCTGTACCAAAACCCTTACTATAGTTTTCCTCTTACTGTATATGCTATACAGAAGAATACTAGTACAGTATAGGGGGATGTGTGCCGGCCTGCCTTTGCCGGACGGCACACACCACAACTAGCTTTAAAGTATACTACTTAACAGCTATAGGGCGGCAGCACTCTGGTTCAAATGCCTGTGCCGGTCGGCAGCAACTGCCGGCCGGGTAACAGCCAGTGTTGGCCGGCAATGGCTGCCGGAGAGCAACTACACAAGGTAGTACCCAGCTGCCGGCCACACTCTTGGTGACCGGCAGACAAGGGCTGACATAAGCCGGCCGGCAAAGGTACAAGACCGATGCCAGCCGGCAGCAAAAGAACCAGAGGACTACACCTGCCCGGCTGCCGGCCTATGAGGCCGGCAGCCGGGACAGGTACAGCACTTAGAAGAAAAATAGAATGGATGCCGGGATAAGAGTGTACACAACCTCCAAGCCCGGCAACCGAAAGAGTGCATATAAGGAAGGGGAGAAACTAATTCAGGCTTCCTTGACCCATGCCGTCCGGCTCTGCCGGCAGGCATGGATGACGGACCAAGAGAGGTCCGGGCAGCACTCGAAAACATAAGACCCTTGCCGGCCAGCAGCTCTGCCGGCCGGCAAGGGGCTGAGTCAATTCCACATCCTAACCTATACTAGGTCCAGAAGTAGAACGACGTACAGTACAGTAAGACCCCTGCCGGCCAGCTCTGCCGGCCGGCAAGGGGCTGAGTCAATTCCACATCCTAACCTATACTAGGTCCAGATGTAGAACGACGTACAGTACAGTATGAAGAAAGAGGGGGAAGGGACAAGAGGGTCCTGCCAACCTTGCTTTAGTGAGAGATCACCCGCAGCTAAGAAACTTATCTTAGCCTAAGGGAGATCTAAGGGGAAAGGCCAGCAATACTTGCCAGCTTCCAGAGCACCAAAGCAAGGAAGGCGTTGCTACTCCCAAGGGAAGAACTTATCCTCCCGCGAGAACAGCAACAGGACTAGTCTGGTAGATCACAAAAGATGGAATCATATCCACAGAAACCTTCGGTAGTGACCTAAGGGAGCTAAGCTCCCTTTGTATGTGTTAGGTCAGCGAGGGGGACTCAGCCCCAAGCCAGACAACACAGACTCAGACTAAAAACTCTGTTGTTCTATCCCTCTTGAACCATAACTACAGGAACAGGAAGGTACAGTAACACCCTAGTATAGTTTTATCGAAAATAAATTTCGGAAAAAAACCACTTAGGGATAAGCCCAAGGCTTAAACAGAGGGAAAGGGATTGCATACCTTCTCTGAAGAAAAGAAAGCAACCGGGGAGTATGATAAAGTATACTAAGGCTCCATAAGCTACTAGCCTAGGCACCAAGAGAATCGATTACCTAATTCACCGAAACTCACTCGTATACTATCTTAGAAATATTCCACACAGTCTAAAATGTATAAAATATAGCCTAAAGCTTCAATAAAATTTTAATTATACTCTGAAAAACCATAATCATGCATGAAGTACTAGGACCAAACATCTAGGCTACATGGCCTAGCGTAGGCCAGAATGGCGAATACTTCGCCAAATAATACTAAGCACGAAAGGAAATATGTAATGCTAAATAGCTAAAATTTATTAAAGCAAAACAACCAGGAATGTCGCTCTGACTAACTTATACCTAGCGAGCAACAGTGTCCAAGACGCCTCTGGTAGGCTACGGCTCTTGTATCAAAGATTAATCCTATTAATCACTCAAAATTTTACCAAGAGCCTACATTTATACATAACAGACACTATACTCAACTTATCAGAGGCCGACGAAGACGAAGAAGCCATGAAAAGTCGAATAAATCCAAGATTTGCGAGAAAAACAGGAAAAAACACCGATTTGTTAAGCTACGCAAAAAGGAATACAGATGGCGCCAGGATTGGCGCCAGGCACGCATACGAATCGGAGGATAGGGAAGCCTTGGGAGCGGCTCCCCTTTTTCTTTCCCAAATTCGTATCTCGCCAATCACCTCCTACGAGACGAAATCTCTGTCCAGGATGTAGATTGCCATGTGGCGTGTCTAGAATACGTCCTCTGATATGTCGCGATATCCCTTTCACGAGGGATACTCGCTCCAGGAGTTAGAATTCTGGTACCTTAAGGTAAATTCTCTGGGAATATCGCAGTAGTTGTAATATACCCTAGGAAGCTACCCTATAGGAACTTCCATCAGGACGACATGGCTTGAGCCCAAAAAAATCCTTATAAATACTTATAACATTTCACGACGGTCATTCGAGGTCAAAAGTGTAAATATATTCACATTCCATGAAAGGTCATGATATGTTTAACGTGATAACTATTGACTGATAATGTTAATTCGTGATATTACATTTCCACCTACCGGAAGAGGGAGGAATATTCATTGTCTTTTGTCCTGAAGTAACCAAAGGTAACAACAAAATATGAAAAACTTGTAATCACTAAAGATTCTGAATGATTCAATGCAAATGGTAATAAACACTAAATTGAAATTAATCATTGATTAAATAAATAAACTTGAATTAAATATTGAAGTAATATAGATATTTCTATGAACTTCCGGTTCTATATCGTACCGAAATACTAGAAAAAAAAAAATCTTTACAAACAATTACTACATAAGTTGATTGAGTTGGGTTGTTTACCATTCCATAGTTAACCAACGCTTTGGGCAGTTTGCGATCACGCCATACCCGTCCTCATGTTTCTCAAGAATGGAATGTTCTGGAAAATATTAAAGTTCAAAAAGGCCTCACTGAGGCCATCTATTGGCATCATTTAGAGTTATGGAAATGTTTGGTCATTCAAAATAAGATTTTGCTGAGATTTCACCCAAAGGCCGAGAAAATCATAAGTCAATTAATAAGAACGGGCTATAATGTATTATATTGTAAAGTATATATTCATATTGTGTAATATTGTAACGTATAAGTTCATGATATCAGTTTTTATGTGAATAGAACGACTTTGGATGACGTCACTGTGAAGTAACCGAAGGTACCAACGAAAAATTAAATTTGCTTTTATACTCAAAATAGTAATTGATGAAAAGTACTTTGAATTATTTGAATGAAAGTTTCAATTATCATATCCAAGTCTGGACTCCATAAGCATACATAAATGATAGTATAAAATCTACCTTTATTTTATCTAAATAAGTTAACGTTGGCAACTAATGGATTTCCAATGGATCGTGAAGAGACAAAAACGTTCTTTTAATTTTTTCTACTCAGCCAAATACTCGAAGCCGAGAAAAGTTGTTGATGTACGATTCACTTGACTGTGATTGACAGATTAATTATTTTTTAAATGCCACAGTTTCACTCGCTTAGATACATATAAAAGTAAGAAACAATAGTTTCGAGTCATTGTTTACAAACCATAAAACCTAAAAGAACGAAAGGATTGTTATCTGTCACAAAGCTTTAACTCGGTTTTTACTAAAATCAAAGGATTTCTCGAAGGAAATTGTATGTGTATATAAGGACTTATTGGACTTGTGTAAACAATAATCTAGTCGTCAGTGTATTATATCAACTACTAATAAATGTATTAACTGGATCATAATGGATACGACAATCCTTGATAGGTTAAACAGTATTACCAACATAGTTAAACGTGTAATAAAGCAATTAAAATGTATAAGACTGTTAATTTGACTATATAGTAAATGTATACTCTCATATATATAATTCTCATATAGAAATCATATTACTTATCAGTAAAATAAACAGAAATTGGGTAGGTACCTTTTGTTTTACTTGAAAATACGAGGTTGCTGAAAAATTTATGTTGGTAATTCTGCTAAGGCTATAACCGCGAATTTTGTACCACTGAAGTCTATCTAGTTTTTCAAATCTTTTGATTTCCTGAATAAGATATATATATATATATATATATATATATATATATATATATATATATATATATATATATATATATATATATATATATATATGTATATATACATATATACACTGTATATATATATATATATATATATATATATATATATATATA
>NW_027170833.1:7500-10000 GCF_036898095.1 Palaemon carinicauda
TACACAGTATACAAATATATTTATATAAAATTTGGATAGAATTAGCAACATAGTTAGATTCCAGGTAACTTTCCTTTGAGTTTAACCTATTCCTTTGCATAATCAAATTTTATTCCGAAATTTTGGATATGCTATTAACCTAGACTTTCAGATGGACAAGAAATAATTCAATAATTCCTCATGATTCCAAGATAACAAAAAACATGATTTGAGATCTTAGAAGTATTCATGTCCCAAAATCTACTAAGCATGATTTAATATATTATTTAAGCAAAATTGAATTATGGTAGAAACTCCTTTGCATGTAATAATGGCTTGATTTGGAAAATTTTGCTAAATTATTGCAAAATTCTATTGAAAGAGTTTTAAGGAAAATCTTTATAAAAATTATTAGACCATGTTCTTACAATCACCTATGTCGTGAAAACCTTATAATGACGAAAAATTAAAAATAGATTTTATCCAATCTTCCTTTGATGTATATTCTATAAATTGAACAAACGATAAAATCTTCAAATACATATTCCACAGTACCAATCTTCCTTTCCTGTTTTTTTAATCAAACTCAAAAAAATTTTCATGTTAACATCGTAGAAGCAATTGTAAGTTAAACACTTTGCCTCCAATGTTGTTCAATTTTCTTCTTTCAATATATTTTTATTCAGATTTTTTAGCCTTTATTTGTTTTTAGAGAGAACTAAAAAATACATTTCAATTTAACAACAGTGAATTTATTCACTTCATTAAAACATAGATTTTTTTTTTAATTTTGAAAATTGTTATTGTAAAAGTTCTTAGTTCAGTGACCTACGGATGGTAAATACATTTCTATATACTGAAAAAAAAAGGTTTCATTGAATTAAAATTGTATTTTTATTTTAGGTTCAATACTCTCGATGTCGAGATGAATATTGAGCCTTTTAACTAAATGCATACAGAAAAAAATATCAAAACCTTTAAAATATTGTTAGTTATTTTCTATAGTCATCTTACCTTGTACAAACTCGAACCTGAGTTTTGAGCATTACATTATAAGGAAGGCTAGTACAGGTTCATTGTATGGTCACTGTGTTTCCAGATAAATATAATTACTTCTCGTGATGATCTAAGCCTAAATTATCATGAAAGTTGTCATTTATTAAGTAAAAAAGATGAAATCACATTAAGTTGAGAATCTTAAGGATTTTTCCATTATCTGCAATTGGCTCTACTAAAAAGTTCCAATGTTTTAATGTTGAACAGGCTTACATAGTTCCTTTTATAGTTTATATATCAAATATTAGTTCTAATATTGGTAATGTTTTTAAAATATTTTATTTCAAATGTCATTACTTCTTATATCGTTTATTTATTTCCTTATTTCCTCTCCTCACTGGGCTATTTTTCCCTTGGGCTTATAGCATCTTGCTTTTCCAAATAGGGCTGTAGCTTAGCTACTACTACTACTACTAATGATAATAATTTGTAATCTATTTTATACACTGAAGCTCCTTATCGTAGTAGCTTGTATACCATTCTGAATTAGAAGTCATCAATTTCTTAAAACATTGCTAGTTACTTTCTATAGTTAGATTGCCTTTTGCATAAATCTTAATTGAGTTCTATTCCATACACTGAAGCTCCTTACTATAATAACTTCATTGTATACCTTTTTGAATTATAATTCGACAATAGCTAATATGAGAATAAAATTCTATTTTCTATTTCCTATAGATATTACAGAACAAATTGCCAAAGACAACATACATTAAGGACGTTTCTCTTTCATTTTGCCTTAAAGGCTTCTGGCTACACAATCAATTTTTTCCCTCATTTAGACCCCCAGATCACTATCTTAATTGTATGATTAAGCCTTCATCATCTCACCATAAATTCATTATAGAGAAATAGCAAATTTGGAACTATTTCTTCCCGTGGGCTGATATTCACTCTTGAATCTATCTTGTGTAATTATTGGTAATGAAATGCGTTTTTGTATACTTGTATTTCTTGTTATACTTATCCCCGTCAATGCTAATAGAATTGAACACTAAATTTAAAGTAACTATTGATTAAATAAATAAACTTAAAATAATATCAATAACAATACTGAAACTTCCATGAAGTTCTGCTCCCGTAATACGAACCACTTCATAAATTGACAGAATTGGGTCGTTTACAATTCACGTAGTTAACCATCGGTTTGGGTTGTTTGTGATTATGCCATACACTTCGTCGAGTTTCTAAAGAGGAATGTTCTAGAAAGTATTTACGTTAAAAAAGGCCTCACTGAGGCCATCTATTGGCATCATTTAAAGTTATAGATGTGTTTGGTCATTCAGAATAATATTTTACTGAGATTTCACCTAAAGGCAAAGAAAAATAAAAGTAAATTATTGAATACGGAGAATATTATATTGTATTGTGAAATATATATCAATATTGTGTAATATTATAACGTATTATTTCCTGATATCAGTTTCTATGTAAATAAAACGACTTGGGTTGACGTCACTGTGAA
>NW_027170833.1:15000-20000 GCF_036898095.1 Palaemon carinicauda
ATATATATATATATATATATATATATATATATATATATATATTTATATATATATATATATATATATATATATATATATATAATATATATATATATATATATATAAAATTACTTCTCGTGATGATCTAGCCTAAATTATTATGAAAGTAAAAAATATGAAATCACATTACGTTGATAATCTTAAGGATTTTCCCATTATCTGCAATTGGCTCTACTAAAAGTTCCAATGTTTTTATGTTGAACTGGCTTACATAAGTCCTTTTTATAGTTTATATATCAAATATCAGTTTTAATATTGTTAATGTTTTTAAATTATTTTATTTTTAATTTCATTTCTTCTTATATCGTTTATTCATTTCCTTATTTCCTTTCCTCACTGGGATATTTTTCTCAATGGGAGCCCTTTGTATGATAGCATCTTGCTCTTCCAACTAGGGTTGTAGCTTAGCTAGTAATAATATAAATGATATTTTGGGATCTATTCCAAACACTGAAACTCCTTACCATAGTAACTTCATTATATACCACTCTGAATGACAAATCATCAAAATGTAAAGATATTGTTAGTTACTTTCTATAGTTAGATTACCTTTTTCAAAATCCTTAACTGAGTTCTATTCCATACACTGAAGGCTCTTTACTATAATAACTTCATGGTATACCCTTTCTGAATTATAATTCAACAGTAGCTAATATGACACTAAAAAAACTAATTTTCTATTTCTTTGAGATAATATAGAATAAATTGCCCATGACACCATGCATTAAGGACGTTTCTCTCTCCTTTGCCTTAAACGCTTCTGGGTACGCAATAAATTTTCTCACTCATTTAGACCCCCAAATAATTATTTTAATTGTATTATTAAACCTTCATCTTCTCGCCATCAATTCATTATAGAGAAATAGCATAATTGCAACTGTTTATTCCAGTGGGATGACCTTCACTATTGATTCTATCTTGTGTAATTATTGATAATGAAATGCGTGTGTGGTATTCTAGTATTTCTCGTTATACATATCCACGTCAATGCCAATAGTATTAAACACTAAATTTAAAGTAATTATTGATTAAATAAATAAACTTAAAATAATATTAAAAACAATACTGCTCCCGTATTACGAACCATTTCATAAATTGACAGAATTGGATCGTTTACAATTCACGTAGTTAACCATCGTTTTGGTAGTTTGTGATCACGCCATATCCTTCTTCAAGTTTTTCAAGCCTTGAAAGCTCTAGAAGATATTTAATTTAAAAAAGACCCCACTGAGGCCATCTATTGGGCATCATTTAGAGTTATGGAAGTGTTTGGTCATTCAAAATAAGATTTTGCTGAGATTTCACCCAAAGGCCGAGAAAAATATAAGTCAATTAGTAAGAACGGACTATAATGTATTATATTGTAAAGTATATATTCATATTGTGTAATATTGTAACGTATTAGTTCATATTATCAGTTTTTATGTGAATAGAACGACTTTAGAAGACGTCACTGTGAAGTACCGAAGGTACCAACAAAAATTAAATTTGCTTTTATACACAAAATAGTAATTGATGAAAAGTACTTTGAATCATTTGAATGAAAGTTTCAATTATTATATCCAAGTCTTGACTCCATAAGCATAAATAAATGATAGTAAAATATCTACCTTTATTTTATCTAAATAAGTTAACGTTGGCAACTAATGCATCTCCAATGGATCGTGAAGAGACTAAAACGTTCTTTTAATTTTTTCTACTCGGCCAAATACTCGAAGCTGAGAAAAGTTGTTGATGTACGATTCACATTACTGTGATTGACAGAATAATTATTTTTTAAATGCCACAGTCTCACTCGATCAGATACATATAAAAGTAAGAAACAATAGTTTCGAGTCATTGTTTACAACCATTACACCTAACAGAATGAGAGGTTTGTTATAAGTCACAAAGCTCTAACTCTGTTTTTACTAAAATCAAAGGATTTCTCGAAGGAAATTGTATGTGTATATAAGAACTTGTTGGACTTATGTAAACAATAATCTAGTCGTCAGTGTATTATATCAACTACTAATAAATGTATTAACTGGATCATAATGGATACGACAATCCTTGATAGGTTAAACAGTATTACCAACATAGTTAAACATTTAAAGAAGCAATTCAAATGAAAGAGACTGTTAATTTGACTATATAGTAAATGCATGCTCTCATATATATAATTTTCATATAGAATTTATATTACTTATCAGTAAAATAAGCAGCAATTGGGTAGGTTCGTTTTGTTTTACTGGAAAATATAAGGTTGGTGAAAAAATTGGTGTTGGTAATGCTGCTTATGATATAACAGAGAATTTGGTACCTATGAACTCTATTTGATTTCTCAAATCTTTCGATTTGCAGAATGAGATGAAGATAATTTGGCTCTCATTATGATTCAAAAATGATCATTGATGTTTTTTCTCGTACTACTGTGTATATTGCCCTGAAGTTTGTTGTAATGTATTATGTAATAAATGGTAATTAATTATTTCATGAAGCCAAAGATAATCCTTTCTCCCTTGAATTCTCTCTCTCTCTCTCTCTCTCTCTCTCTCTCTCTCTCTCTCTCTCTCTCTCTCTCTCTCTCTCTCTCTCTCTCTTTCTCTCTCTCTCTCTCAGTCTAGTAAAATTTTTGATATAGGTAAATCATATTGTCCTGTTTAATTAATTTTATCAAATATAATCTGGTACATGGTATTTTCTATGAAATCTCTATGTCATGACTGTTATTATTATTATTATTAAATGCTAAGCTACAACCCTAGTTGGAAAAGCAGGATGCTATAAGCCCAGGGGCCCCAACAGGGAAAATAGCTCAGTGAGGAAAGGAAACATGGAAAAATAAAATATTTTAAGAATAGTAACAACATTTAAATAAATATTTCCTATATAAACAATAAAAACTTCAACAAACAAGAGAAAGAGAAACTAGATACAACAGTGTGCCTGAGTGTACCCTCAAGCAAGAGAACTCTAACCCAAGACAGTGGAAGGCCATGGTACAGAGGCTATAGCACTACCCAAAGACTAGAGAACAATGGTTTGATTTTGGAGTGTCCTTCTCCTAGAAGAGCTGCTTACCATAGCTAAAGAGTCTCTTCTACCCTTACCAAGAGGAAAGTAGCCACTGAACAATTACATTGCCGTAGTTAACCCCTGGGGTGAAGAAGAATTGTTTAGTAATCTCAGTGTTGTCAGGTGTGTGAGGACAGAGGAAAATCTGTAAAGAATAGGCCAGACTATTCGATGTCTGTGTAGGCAAAGGGAAAGAACCGTAACCAGAGAGAAGGATCCAATATGGTACTGTCTGGCCAGTCAAAGGACCCCCTAACTCTCTAGCGGTAGTATCTCAACGGGCGGCTGGTGCCCTGGCCAACCTACTACCCATATATAAATACCCCCTTCTCTCTCTCTCTCTCTCTCTCTCTCTCTCTCTCTCTCTCTCTCTCTCTCTCTCTCTCTCTCAAAACATTCATATATCCATCAACCCCATCTGTACTGAGATTCATTTTTTGCTCCAAACTTTATCCTTGAGAAACTAGGCATCGTGACTCTCTCTTCATCTCCCAATGGATTCTAAAAACAGACGTTGGATTAATATTAACCTTATTCCGTCTATATAAATTTTCTCGAGAGAGAAAAGTGTTTAACCATTTAATAGTTATTCCTTACTCATACAGTAATTCCTATATTATATTATATAATAATGTTCTTTTATTTAACTTTGAATTATTTAACTTCTAATATTTACTATATACTAAATGTCAGTATTTAGAGTAATCCTTGATATTTGTACTCAGTAACATTAACAAGTTTCAGAATTAAGTAATGAAATATTCAGACACATATGAACATTTATTCTCGTTTTTTTATCTTCATTCTATCAATGTTGATGTTCATATGTCAGTAGAATTCGATAGAGAAATATTGTTTGATATGACACAATTTACAGGTTTTGATAATCAACATTTAAGAAGTTTCATATCAAATATTATTTTTAGTTAATAATTGAACAAAAAAGGTACTGGTAAATATTGTAGGTAACATTAATGGTAACTACTACTACTACTACTACTACTACTACTACTACTACTACTACTACTACTAATAATAATAATAATGATCAAGATGTATATTTTGCATTACTTGAAACTGAATAAAAGATTAAAATGATTGATGCTCTGACTCTAATATATATTTCCTTCTACAAAAGAAACGAAAATTATAAAAAAAAAACGAAAACTATTCACGTGAACTCCAATTCATTACCCTTTGAAATTCGTAGAGTGCAACCACCATCAAAGAGTTCAAATTACCATATTTTATCATAAATTGAAATACGATTAATGAGAAGGGTCAGCAAAGGGAACAGTAAGCGAATTTGATACAAAGAAACAGTTTTTTCCATAGTCAGGGGTTCAACCCCAGTCAAGTAAATGGAGAAGTAACGATTAAAAAGGGAAGAAGGAGATGATTGAGTGTAATAAAAGGTGATTGAAGAGAGAGATGATGAGGTAGATTGCTGAAGAAAATCTTGGAAGGGTAGGGAGTATTGGATTCAGGTTCCAAAAATTGTGTTTTCTTGGACTAATGGCTGTATCTGATGGTGATTCTAATTCTTATAGACTTTGAAATGTAATTGCATGATTTGGGGTAATAACTAAATCTCACGGACTTAGAATTACAATAATAGTAATGTGTTTTTGCATTTAATATATACAGTTGTAAAGTTGTATATATGTGTACATAACATTACATAACTGGGTTTGTTTCCTCATTTTAGATATACATGTCACATTATACTATATAAAAATGAACTATTGGTCTAAAACTTAGCTGTTACTAGGATAAACTTTAGAAATGAAGATAGAAAGAGTGGCACAAAACGGCAAAAGTGCAACAAGCTTTGCTAGGGTTTATAAAGGGGGCCGTGGGTATAGCAATTTCACTCCTCCCTTAAGACGTATAAAGATCGTTAA
>NW_027170834.1:10000-15000 GCF_036898095.1 Palaemon carinicauda
GAAGTTACGCACCCTCAAGAACAACCAGATTGCTGCTCTCTCTGTCCTCAAAAAGAAACGGAATGAAGTCAGCAAGTGTATGGAGAAGCCTGATAATCTCCATTTAGTAAAGACAGGCATGGAGGAGTTTGAGGAAAGGTTAAAGAAGTACAAAGACTGCCACAGTGATTACTTGTCTCGACTACCTGTCAACGAGCACCAGTCAGAAATCAAAAGGTTTGAAGATAACGAATTGTCTGCCATAGGATTCAGATTACAGGTGCATAAATGGATAGCCACAACAGAAGCAAATTTGCAGGATTCTATGGACGGATCTTCACTGCGGAGCAGGTCACATAAATCCAGGAGGTCAGTTAAAAGCACGGCATCAAGTGTAAAGTCTTCTCTCATACAGGAGAAGGCAAAGTTAGCTGGTTTGTTTGCACAGAGGGCACTGCTTGAGAAACAAACAGAAATAGCCCAACAACAGGCAGAATTAAAAGCCAAGGAAGATTTGTTAAAGTTGGATGGTGAAATTGAAGCAGCAAGGGCGAGGGAGAAGGTGTTCCAGGAAGAAGTTATTCCATCGACAGACAATGTTTTAAACCCTGAAACACCAGCATTTGTTCCCAGTCACAATGTGCATCAAAATAAACCCAATGTGACCATGCCTTTTCTACCCATGGCACCTGCCCCAGAGTCATTCTACCAAAGTCAGCAACAGTTAGCAGCGGCTATGATGCTGCCTCATGCTGAAGTGACCAAGTTTTGTGGTGATCTTCTTGAATATGCATCATTCATGTTGGCATTTAATGACCGCATTGTGCCACACACCACATCAGACTCCAACAGGCTGTATTTCTTAAATCAGCATCTAGAAGGAAAGCCTAAGTCACTCATAGCTGGGTGCATGTTTATGAATGCATCTGAAGGATACATTGAAGCAAAAAGACTTCTGGACAAAGTGTATGGAGATCCATACAAGGTTTCCATGGCATACATAGACAAGCTAACCAAATGGCCACAAGTGAGAGGTGATAACAGTGAATCTTTGCAGGAATATGCTTTATATCTTGTGAAATGTAATCATACCATGCAGTCATTATCAAACATGCAGGTTTTGAATGATTCGCCAAACCTTCAGAGGGTGATTTCAAAGCTGCCAGTGTATATTCAAAATAAGTGGTTGGATCATGTGATAAAGCTCAGGAAGCAAGGTGTTTGTGTGTGTTTCCCCACATTAGTGGAATTTGTGCAGAATGCAGCAGAGGCAGCAATGGATCCTGTATTCAGCAGGGAAGCTTTGGGTAAAGTGTGTGTTTTTTCAAAAGCAAAGGCAAATAATGGCTCAAGTCAGACCAAGCAAAAATCGTTTGCAGTTACAGTGCAACCATCAAATTCTGCCAACCAGTATACAAGGAAATGCCAACTCTGTAGTGGTCATCACGACCTTGAGGAGTGCCCTCAATTTCTGCACAGGAGTGTGGATGAAAGACGAGAATTTGTTAAAGTCAACCGTCTTTGCTTCAGTTGTTTGGGCAATAACCACACTTCAAAAAGGTGTCTCAATCGACGGCAGTGCAAGACATGTAATAAAAGGCATCCTACCACTCTGCACATTGAGAATTTTAGGATGCTTGACAGCAACAGTGCAATTGTGTCACAAGCTAGTGCACAGTCTGAAAGTACAGGTCAAGGTTGTGCTAAGGGTCAAGATGGTACTCAAGGTGAAGGTCGCACTCCAGGTCAAGGTAATACTCAGACTCTAAGTAATGTGAGGTCTTCTGCATGTACAATTTCTGATACAGTGTTGCAATCAATCTTGCCTGTGCAATTACGTGTAAAGGGTAGCGACAATGTAGTACAAACTTATGCCTTTTATGATACGGGCAGTACAGGTTGTTTCATTAAAGATAGTATCAAGGATCAATTAAACTGTAAAGGTATTGAAACAGCTATCAAGTTGCAAACAATGCATGGGACTGATACAGTTAAAACCTTTATTGTAAATGGTCTTGTTGTTGCTGATATACATGGTAATAATGATGTTGTATTACCAAAGGTATTCACACAAAAGGATATTCCTGTTAATCATGATCAAATTCCAAGGTATGAAGTGTTAAAGGATTGGCCTCATTTATCAAGTGTTATTAATAAGATTCCAGTGTATCAACCAGAGTTAGACATAGGAATTTTGATAGGTAGTAACTGTCCAACAGCTTTACAACCTTTGGAGGTTGTACCCACTTCAGGTTATGGCCCCTTTGCAGTAAGATATTTGCATGGATGGACAGTTAATGGGCCTGTACATGTTAAGGTTAGTTCAAATGGGGTTTCATGTCACAGGTTACTTGTATCTGATGTTCAACATGTTACTGATTGTATTACTGTTGAAAGTATTAGGAAGTACTTTGAGTTAGATTTTTCAGAAAGGGATCTTGGGTCAGTTCCTGATGAGCGTGGCTTATCTTTTGAGGACACAAGATTTGTGAAAAGGTGCCAGGATGACATTGAATT
Source organism: Palaemon carinicauda (assembly GCF_036898095.1). Taxonomy (NCBI): domain Eukaryota; kingdom Metazoa; phylum Arthropoda; class Malacostraca; order Decapoda; family Palaemonidae; genus Palaemon; species Palaemon carinicauda. The sequence goes on from NW_027170834.1 coordinate 12,497, forward strand.
TAGAGATGGTCACTTTCAGCTACCCATGCCTTTTCGAGATCGCAATGTGAATCTTCCTAACAATAAGAAGCAGGCTGTTAGCAGAGCTAAGTGGCAAAGGAGGAAGGTGAAGAATAGTGAAGATTACAGACAGCAGTACACAGCATTCATGGATAAGTTGTTTGAAAAAGGCTATGCTTACAAGATCCCAGATGATGAGGTCAATAAGATTCCTGTTTGGTATCTTCCTCATCACGCAGTTTTTCATCCCAAGAAAGGGAAGATTAGGGTTGTTTTTGACTGTAGTGCCAAGTTTGAAGGTGTGTCATTAAATGATGTTCTGCTACAGGGTCCAAACCTCACTAATTCATTGACGGGAGTACTCATTAGATTCCGGCAGGAGGTTTATGCATTCATTGGAGATATTGAAGCTATGTTCTTTCAAATAAAGATTCCACCTGAGAATCAGGACTATGTTAGATTCTTGTGGTGGCCTAATGGTGACATCAATCGACCTCTTGAAGAATTCCGAATGGCTGTTCACATTTTCGGAGCAATCTCATCACCGAGTATTGCAAATACTGCATTGAAGGCCACAGCAGACAAAGCAGATGAGAAGTATGATTCAACTGTTGGCAACACCATAAGGCACAATTTCTATGTTGACGATTGTTTGAAGTCATGTGCTGATGTTCCTACAGCAGTGAAGTTGGTGAAGGATTTGGTATCTGCAACTAGTGAAGGAGGATTTAGGTTAACTAAATTTGTCAGCAATTCAAGTGATGTCCTTAAAGCTTTGCCTGCTGAAGATTGTTCGGTTGAAAGTGACAAGTTTAATCTTGACATGGAGAGTTTAATGACAAGAGCCTTAGGAATGTTATGGGACCTTAAAGAAGACTCATTCAAGTTCTCAATTGAGCTCAAGGATAATCCATTCACCAGAAGAGGATTGTTATCAACTATCTCATCATTATATGATCCCCTTGGGTTGCTCTCTCCAATCATCTTACCGGCAAAGAAACTGTTACAAGAATTGTGTCAAGTTGAGAGTTTGGACTGGGATGAGAGGATTCCAGATGAGCCAGCTGAAAGGTGGGAACATTGGATACGAGGTCTTCATTTACTGGAGCAGCTTTCAATACCAAGATGCTTCAAGTCAAGCGGGTTTGGTAATGTGACAGATTCAAGTCTTGTATTATTCAGTGATGCAAGTACAGTTGGTTATGGTGTTGCATCATACCTTGTTCTTCATGGTGGAAACCAAGTGCAGTCAAATCTTGTCATGGGAAAATCAAGAGTATCTCCCAAAAAGGTGGTGACTATACCTAGGCTAGAACTTACAGCTGCAACTGTGTCTGTCAAGGTTGCTCAACACATCCTGAAGGAGTTGGAGTTTACTGTTGGCAAGGTAGTGTACTACACAGATTCAACAACAGTCCTTCACTATATTCATAGCAACACTAAAAGGTTCCCTGTTTTTGTAGCCAACAGAGTCAGGGTTATAAGGGACTACTCCCAGCCTGAGCAATGGAGATATGTAAACTCCAGTGATAACCCTGCTGATGTGGCATCAAGAGGTATTAGTGTACATCAGTTTTTGCAGTATGACGAATGGTTTCATGGCCCATCATTTATTGCATCTGATTATTCGCCTTCACAGGAGTATGTGTGTGCAGATTGTGTTGATGATACGAGTGAACATGTGTCTGCGGTCACAATTTCTGAAGAACCTCATGGGTTTACAAGATTAATTGAATATTTCTCTTCATGGTCAAGGTTACAAAAGGCAGTTTCTGTATTTCAACAACTAAAGTCAATCCTTAGTGGTAAAAGGAAAGGTTGTGTAACCACTGATGCTGAAAGGGCAATAATAATGTATGTTCAACGGGAGGTGTTTGGTGATGAAGTGAAGGCTTTATCAAGGGAATTGTCAGTTGGCAAGAATAGTCCAATATATAAGCTTGATCCCTTTCTTGATTCTGAGGATGGATTATTGAAGGTTGGAGGTAGGATAAGAAGGTCTGACATTCCACAGTCTGCCAAACATCCCATACTGTTACCAAAGAAGCATCATGTGACTACATTGTTGATACGACATGAACATGAATTATTAGCTCATTCAGGTAGAAACCATGTTCTCTCAAATCTAAGGCAGAAGTATTGGATCATCAATGCTAATGCAACTGTCAGGAATGTGTTATTCCATTGTGTTACTTGCAGGAAGTTGAAAGAACCAGCTTTGAGTCAAAAGATGGCTGATCTTCCAGCAGACAGATTGGAACCTTCACCACCATTCAGTAATGTTGGTATTGACCTCTTTGGACCCTATTACATCAAGGAAGGAAGAAAGGAGTTAAAGAGGTATGGTGTGATATTTACCTGCTTGGTTAGTAGGTCAATTCATATTGAAACTGCAAACACTTTACAATCTGACTCTTTCATAAATGCTTTGCGAAGATTTGTTTCTCGAAGAGGTCATCCTAAGATTATCAGATGTGATAATGAAACCAACTTCCATGGGGCTG
>NW_027170835.1:17500-24769 GCF_036898095.1 Palaemon carinicauda
TTAAATATACACCACATCCTTCGTCAAATATAAATAGTACACCATTTTGCTGTTCACACCAGACTGGCAAGGTATGTGAAGGGAAAGGAGGTTCTTCCCTGGTGAATTGTTCAAAGCCGCGAAGGTATCATGATTTAATGTCCCGAAAATATCATACACCTTAGCTGTACTTTTTCACAGCACAACCCTCATAGCACCTGCACATTAACCTTTCACCCAAGTGTCTTGAACACATAAAATGTTACAGCACTAACACAGCACTTTTCTTTTACGCACTATTAACAATACTTGTGGAGTCCACACTCTCCTGACAAAGGGGTGTATAAACAAATCAGTTTGTCACAAAAAATCTTAACCTAATTTACATACCCAACTAACGTAATAAATACCATCACCTGAAACATAAGGAGTCCAATATAGGATCATTCATAAATTCCTAAATCACCACACATAACCAGATAATTTTTGACAAAACCTCAGTTTTAAGCATAATTAAACAAAAAAAAAAAAAAAAAAACATCAGTTCATTATAAACTTCACAGGTCCACAAGCAATTAAAGACAGATATAATTAACCCATAAAATAACAGTTGCATGCATCAACGAACAATAATAATCTTACATTTGGTCAACATCCATCTATCATATCAAATCATAATCAACCGTCAATACTACGTCCAACATTGGAGTGTTACATTACATAATCTGTTCCACCAAATAAAAGAAACCATATATAAATAATTATTAATACTCAAACATTTACCACGAGTGACAGAACTCAACAGGTGAAGAAAAAACCCTTATAATTACCCCATTCGCACCTACTCTGCCAGCCGGGATAATGCATCGGCCACCATATTCTCTTTACCTGGGATATGCTTAAACTCTAGATCGAATTCTTGGACCAAAATACTCCAGCGCATCAATCTCTGATTCTTATTCTTGTACCGATTCAAGAACGTTAATGGATTATGGTCCGTACAAACTTTAATGGGCCCACCTGAGGAGGAGAGATAGACATTAAAATGAGTTAACGCTAAGATCAAGGCCAACGTCTCCTTCTCGATTGTGGAATATTTTCTTTGAGGCAAAGTGAGCTTTTTAGAAAAATACGCCACCGGGTGGACAATACCATTTTCGTCAGCTTGACTCAATACAGCACCAACCCCCACATCACTCGCATCAGTGGTAAGCTGAAATGGAGCGTCAAAATTTGGAGCTGTTAATAAAGGCCGACTAATGAGGACCAGTTTTATCCTCTCTAATGCATCCTGAGCCTCCTTACTCCAAACAAATTTAACATTTTTCTTCAATAAAGCAGTAAGAGGTTCCGCAATGTCTGAAAAATTGCGAATGAATCTGCGATAATAGCTTGCCATCCCTAATACCCTTCGCAAATCTTTCCTACATTTAGGAACCTCTACTTTATGAATGGCCTCAATGTTAGCCTCCTTGGGAGCCACCATACCTGCTCCTATCTCATGTCCAAGATATACCACCGTTGCTTTTGCAAAATCAGACTTCCTTAAATTAATAACCAGGCCTGCTTTCCTAAGTACTTTGAATAAGGCCTCAATTCTCTTCAGGTGCAACTGCCAGTCGTCGCTAAAAATAACCAAGTCATCGATATACACCACACACCCCTCTAGACCACTAACCAACGAATTCATAAGTCTCTGAAAGGTGGCAGCAGCGTTTTTCATCCCAAAGGGCATTACCTTACACTGAAATAACCCCTGTTGGGTTACAAAAGCCGAAACACTTCTGGCCCTTTCCGACAAAGGCACCTGCCAATATCCCTTTAATAAATCAAATTTTGTAATGTATTTAGCCCGACCCATGCGATCAATACAATCTTCCACACGAGGCAATGGAAAACTATCAGCCTTGGTCACCTCATTAAGCTTCCTATAATCGAAACAAAGACGATAGTCTCCGTCCGATTTCTTCACCAACACAACCGGAGATGACCAAGGACTACAACTCGGCTCTATTAAATTATGCTTGAGCATATACTCAACCTCTCTAGCAACAATCTCATTCTTTTTTGGGTTCAACCTATAAGGAGCCTGCTTCACGGGCGTGGCGTCCCCTACGTCCACGTCATGCTGCAAGATCGTGGTCTTGCCTGGCACATTAGAAAACAAGTCCTTATATTTTAAAACCAAATTTCTCAAGGATTGTTGCTCATCTTTACCCAAGTGACCCAACATCTGAGGTAAATTTTCTAAAGCCTCGACATTACCTGCCAGCCATTCACTATCTTTCAAGTCCCTGTCCTCTGAAAAAGAATCATTATTATGCTCATCTGAAAAAGAAGCATTATAACCGACCAAGTCATTTCTACCGTCACAAAGAGTCGCAATTGGCCTAACCTTCTCTCTTTCATGGAAAGCTTTCATCATATTTATATGTACCAATTGATGAGGCCTTCTCCTATCGGGGGTTTCCACCAAGAAGTTAACGTTATTTACCTTCTTCAATACCTTCCATGGTCCCTGGAAAGTAGCTTTGAGAGAATTACCTGGGATAGGTAACAGAACCAGTACCTTCTGTCCTACGTCGAAGTCCCGGGTCACAGTCTTTCTGTCAAAATAAAATTTCATTTTCTTCTGACTTTTCAACAAATTCTCACCTGCAAAAGACCAAGCCCTGGTTAATTTAGCATTCAAATTATTAAGGTAATCAATCAAATTCAAATCAGGGGCATCTCCCTCCCAAGCCTCTCTCACCATATCCAGCGGACCCCTTACAGAATGTCCAAAAATCAAATTAAAAGGAGAGAGACCGAGAGATTGACCAGGAATAGAGCGGAAAGCGAATAAGAGGAATGGAAGGTTTTTATCCCATTCAGCCCCATTCCCAATACAATATTTCTTTAACATGCTTTTCATAGTTTGGTGAAAACGTTCCAAAGCACCCTGTGACTCTGGATGATAAGGCGAGGAAGTTACATGTTTAATGCCCAATTCAGTAATTTTCTGCTTAAAATAACGACTCGTGAAGTTAGTACCGCAGTCTGACTGAATTACCTTCGGGAGACCAAATTTTGAAAAGAAACCTATTAATGCCTCTACAATCTTTTCACTCCTTATGGACCGCAAGGGGATTGCCTCGGGGTACCGAGACATACGATCCATAATAGTGAAAATATACTCATTTCCACTCTTTGACTTTGGGAGAGGACCAACAACATCAATTAACACTTCCCGAAAAGGTTCAGACACAACTGGGATAGGTATTAATGGAGCCTTTGGAATAGGTAGGTTAGGTTTGCCAACTCTCTGACAAACCTCGCAACTATTAACAAATTTTTTAACATCACCTTTCAGCTTGGGCCAAAAGAAATTATTTAATAACCTACTGACTGTTTTGTGAATACCAAAATGTCCCGCCATCACATTCTCGTGAGCTAATGACATCAACTCATGACGGTAACATTCAGGAACCACAATCTGTCGTATAATTTCGTAATCCTCCCCCGAGGCATGCATTGGTCTACTTATTCTGTATAATATGCTATTAATTACCTTAAAAATAGGAACTGTCACGTTCATTATCTCACCAGACTCAATAGGGAGACTACCAAACTCCTTTTTCTGAGCCGAAACAAGTTCTTTAAAAGTCCAATTGGGTTTTAATCTAACACTACTACTACTGTCTACAGATACATCACTACGTCCTAAACTACTCAAATCAACGTCGACTGTTGACTCTGCAGCGTCAACAGCCTTTGCCTTAGCACGAGTGACTACCCCTACTTCCACATCCGGATTAATCACAATTGGCACATTTTTATTTTCATACACAATCTCATTTCCGAGAACCACATCCACCTTTTTAATCGGAACTTTATCAACAATAGCCAAACGGACATTCCCCGAAAAATAAGGACAACTAAGATGAAATAGACCAATTGGATAAGATTTTACCGTGTCCGGAAAACCACTCAAAATAACAAACTCCCGATTCTCATACACAAAATCATTCGGGACTGAATCTCTAAGAATTAATGATTGCGCGGCTCCAGTATCACGTAAAATATTCACTTTTCTCCCTTGGCCTTCACCATCCAGCAAGACTTCACCCATGGCCAGAAAATCACCGAAGGAACTAGTAGTCTCTGACTTTCTTAGTCATTGAGTCGGAGAGGGCAGAACCCCACCCTGACTAGCACTTTTCTCAACCGCCATCACCGGATTACCTTTACTGTTACATACCTTTTTCCAAGCATAACACATTCTTTTGGTATGACCCCTCTTGTTACAGAAAAAACACGTCAAATGCCTCAGCTTTTGTGGATCATAAACACCCGACTCACCAAGTCTGTTATTTTGCGAGTAACACACCTTTGATTGGCCATTCGGAGAAACCTTATTTGATTGAACATTCTGAGAACCCTTATTTAACTGAACATTCTGAGAAACATTCTTTTGGTTATTAAAATTACCAGATCTCCCAAAACAACCCCAACGTGGATTTTCCTTAAATACAGTTTCTTTCATAGTATCTTTATGAGACAAAAAATACTCATCTGACGCCACAGCAACCTCCTGAAGGGAATCTAATTTCAACTCCTCCAAATGAACCTTCAAACGGTCAGGAGTACACCTTTTAAACTCTTCAACCAACAGCAACTGCTTTAGCTTATCAAAATTGTCCACCTCTTTAGATTTCAACCAATCAGTAGCATATTGCTCTTTACTCCTTGCAAATTCTACGAAAGTCTGATTTTCATTTTTACTCAAATTACGGAACCTTTGCCGATAGGCCTCCGGCACGAGCTCATATGCCTTCAACACTATCGCCTTTACACTCTCATAATCCGAGGAGAGATCTTCTTCCAAAGCTACATATACCTTTTGGGCTTTCCCAATCAATTTACTCTGGATGAGGGTAGTCCATAATCCAATAGGCCATTCTAACCTGTTAGCAATTCTTTCGAATGACATAAAGAACTCTGCAACATTATCTTCCTGGAAGTTCGGGGCAAACTTCAAAGCCTGAGCTAAATTTGAGAAGGAGGAGGAAGCCTCAACACGAGAAGGAGACCCTGGTGACCCTGGCGTTTGCAAAGCCAACTTAGCTAACTCATGCTTCCTTTCCCTCTCTCTCTCTTCAAACACCATTTTTTGCTGCTGTATTTCCATTTGTTTTAGACTAATCTGTCTATCCAAAATTTCTACTGACAATCCCTCTTCTTGCCTAACCTTGGGTTTGGCTCCTGTCTTAGTCTCCTTAACGCACTTATAAACCTTTAGCAATAGTATACCCTTCTTCATTGTTACCGTTCTTTCCACTTCAAAAAAATCTGCCACACTTTCTAACTCCTCCTTGTTTAATTCGGCCAACCTATCCTGCCATCCCTCTCCTTCAAGCAACTCTACAATATTCATGTCATCCATTTTGATTGCAAGTAATTACAACACTTTACATATAACAAAATTATTTCACTTGCAATAGCGCCAGCCAACCAAACACTGAGGAGGTGTAACCATGCCACCTAACACAAACAACACCCCAAGAATTACGCTTGCACTGCAACAAGAACACCACAGGATACGATCAATCCTGGCAAGGTCGCCAATTGTAATGGCCTCGTTGGACCACAACACACACTAGGTCTACAGGACCATAAATAATCAATATTTAGGCGTTCAAAAGGCAGCAAGCCACAAAGGTGGAAGCAAGCCCAGGTAAATGCAGTACAAGAATAACTCAAGGGGGATAACAAAACAATGAAATAAAAACCAATATATATTACAATTCAATAAAATACAGAAAATAATGGCTAGGCCTCATCATTAACATTAAATCAAAAATACCACTTACGAAACATATACCCAAATTATTAGTCAACACATTCAACCTCTGAAGGAGGAAAGGGGGCCCAGAGAGGAATAGAAAACAACGAAAAGAAAGAATAACCTAAATTTTACATGCTAACGGATGATGAGATGATGAAGGTCTCCTCCCATAAGTACTTCAATAAGGGCAGAGGACAGCAACTCTCTCAATACCACTATCGAGCTCCAACAGAAAATTAATCTGACACTGCAGCACAGCCGTAATCCTAGTCATTCATAATCATGGACGCCGGATCCCAGTAATTTATAAGAAATGAATGACACGCCTTACCGTCGCCAAGCGAGGCCCCTCTGGCTGGCAAGTACTGCACCAGAGGCAATAATAAAATGGCGAAGATGTGAAGGAACAGCCAGTTGATCTGATAGATATATTTTGTTCAGAGACTTGCTGTAAATACATGAGGTAACAGGCTCACAATTCAGGGTGCAGATGCCAACTGCCTGTAGCTTGGAAACCCAGTCTCAAGTCAACTCAGCAGAGCCAAAATATGGAGGGGAGAAACAGGGAGGATTAGTCAACAAGACTATACAAAAACTACCACTGGAGTGAGGAGACCCCTACTAACAAAAAGGCGAACTAACCATGACTTTAAAGCCTTCGAAAATAATGAAAGAGGAACTTTAAAAAACTAACCTAAGTAAGCTAATACATTATAAAAAACCTAAGGCTTACTTACATTATCAAAATTGTAATTATTATTATTATTATTTTATTATTATTATATTATTATATTATTATTATTATTATTATTATAATTATTCTATTATTATTATTAATATTAATATTATTTTTATTATTATTAATATTATTATTATTATTATTATTATTATTATTAATATTGTTATTATTATTATTATTATATTATTATTATTATTATTATTATTATTATTATTATTATTATTATTATTATTATTATTATTATTATTATTATTATTATTATTATTATTATTATTATTATTATTATTATTATTATTATTATTATTATTATTATTATTATTATTATTATTATTATTATTATTATTATTATTATTATTATTATTAAAATTATTATTATTAGTATTTATTATTATTATTATTATTATTATTAAATTATTATTATTATTATTATTATTATTATTATTATTAATATCAATATTATTATTATTATTATTATTATTATTATTATTATTATTAATATTATTATTATTATTATTATTATTATTATTATTATTATTATTATTATTATTATTATTATTATTAATCATTATTATTATTATTATTATTATTATTATTATTATTATTATTATTATTATTATTATTATTATTATTATTATTATTATTATTATTATTATTATTATTATTATTATTATTATTATTAATTATTATTTATTATTATTATTTATTATTATTATTATTATTATTA
>NW_027170836.1:10000-15000 GCF_036898095.1 Palaemon carinicauda
TGAACTCAGTAATTGAAAATCGCTCTTGAAACTAGGTTTGTTTATAGGCTACTCTAATTAAAATGATCAATTGTCGACCTTAAATTGCTTGTTAATTGAAATTCGGCCTTTTAACGTATATTCCTAAGTGATGCCCTCATCGCATATATTTCATTTGTTAATTAGGTCAAAATATTGAAATGGTTGGCTTTTGATTTGCAATTCTGGGAATTAATATTGAATTTATATTAGTTTTGGAGGTGAATTTAACTTTTTGATTTACCTTTATATATTGTGAACAATTTTAGTGTAGTCAAAAATTCTATTCATATTTTCATTTAAACAATTCTGTACAAATTCTGGTTTTCAATTTTAATTGGGTGGTTAAATATTTACCTATCTTTTAGGTCTGGCTCAAGGTGGAGTGGAAAGCTTGGGACAGGAGTACATCTGCCAATGCTTCTAGGTTTGCTTTACCATAAGTAATCGCTACTCCAAGTGAACTAGCATCAACTGACAACCAACTATATATAATTAATTTGTCAAAGATTATTTAAAATCTACAGATGTTAGTTTCTGTATTACAAATAAATATTTTGTTATAACACGGTCGTTTGTCCTAAGTCATTTTTTCTGCTCATGGCGACCGTGACAGGATTGAGGATGTTGGTTGTTAAGAGTTGCTGCTGGTTCGCTTCCAAGCTAGTCAGACGAGGTGTAATTTATCATTTATATTTCCTTGGTTAAATTTTAGGATTACGTATATTTCCATTGCCGTTTTGACTTTATTAGGCTTTATATTCTTACTGAAACTGGTATCAAGATGACTGAGTTATTGATTAAATCACGAAAATATGTTAGAAAGTCCGTTACTGAAATTTACAATAAGAAGGATCAGTTTTCATCATATAGTGATATTGAACGTTCTACACTAAAACTGAGGCTTGAAGAGCATTTCACGAAATTATCTGACTTAGATTCTAAAATACAAAATTCAAAGTTTTCTACTGAATGTGATGAAGCTGCTTTGTTAGTTGAGCTTGATGCATGTGAACAGTACAAAACTAAAATTCAAGAGAGCATCTCTACTTTACAAAATTTACCTCGGGTTCGGCATCTGCCTATAGATAATCAGTCACATCAGTCCTTGTTAAAGAGTCCTCATGCTCCTTTACCAACCTTCAATAGTACTGAAGGCGAAGATCTTGGGAAGTTTTTTGTAGAATTTGAACAAACCCTTTCAAAGTTTAAGTTCCCAGAATATGATAAGTTATTGTTGTTAAAACAGCAGGTAAAGGGAAGAGCTCTCACATTAATTAACACTTTGGATGTTCAAAGTCAGAGTTATGCTGATGCAAAAGCTTTGCTAGAGAAGGCTTTAGGCTCAAGAGAAGTTCAAATTTTTAATACCATAAAGCAAATCTCTTCAATAAAACTTTCAGATGATGATGATCCTTTTGAATATATTGGGAAAGTAAGCAATTTAGTAGCAAGCGTTAGGACCTTAAATATTGATGTTGACATGTTTCTTCAGTTCTTCTTCTGGAATGGCTTAAATGAGAAATTTAAGTGTCATATGACTGCCATAACTAACAAAATTAGGCCATCTCTTGCAGAGATTAGGGATAATTTCTTTGATGCTAGTGAGAGATATTTACAAGGTAAAAAATGTAAGAAAGTGGAGAAACAAAAGTCTGACACTACTAGCTTTGCTGCCAAGGTTTCTTTTGACTCTAAAGTAGGTAAATGCAGCATTTGTAGTAAATTGGGCAAAGATCCAAGTCATTTTCTGAGTAAATGTCCTAACTTTGTATCTAGCAAAGATAAAAGAAAAAAATTGGAGGAACTGGGTGCTTGCTCAAAGTGTGGCTATCCTAGTCACATATTATCAGAATGCAGATTCAGATTTAATTCCAAATGTAAAAACTGCAAGGGCTGGCATATGTCATTTTTGTGTCCCGATGAAAAAGGTGCTACCAGTATTAAAGAAAATCCAAATTCCGAAAAGAAAAAAGGTAAAGCCAGTAACAGTACAGATAGAGTTAGAAACTCTGAGAGTGGTAATGGAGATGTTGTTGGCAGTTCAAGCAGTAGTGTTGCTGCTATAACTGAAGTTTTAAATTGTGAGGTTGAGGGATATACAATTTTGCCAACTTTTAATATTTCAATTAAAGGTACCAATCTCAGGGTCCTTAAAGACACTGGATGTCAAGCAAATTACATTGAAGAAAATTTGGCTCAAGATTTAAATTTGAAGGTTGTAAATAATGGAGTTTCTTTAACCATTAATGGTATTAATTCCTCTAAGAGTTATAAGACTAAACAAGTTGAAATTGAGTTGCCAATTGGTAGCAATAGTTACATTGTATATGCATTTTGTCTTCCCTCAATTGATGTTTCATTGCAGTTACCTGGGTTAAATGAAGTAGTCAGTGGGTTTGTTTCAAAGGGATACAAGCTAGCAGATCAGGGATTGTTAAATTCTACAGATAGGATAGACAATATTAAATTTATATTAGGATCAGAGTCCTTGCATTGTATCCCTGAAAAGGATATAGTATTTGGAAAATCCAATGACTCCATTTATTCTGATACATGCTTAGGTATATTATTAAAGGGAGACATAAATAAATTAAAGAGCAATTTAAGATTCTTGAAGCCTTGTTCTTCCATGAAGTCAAATGTGCAACATATGTTAAAAGCTGTAAATGTACTTCCAACAGGGACGAAAGAGAACGTTTCAGTAGAATCTTCATCTTTAAATGACCTGGAGACTTCTAATACATATGAGTTGTTTGATGATGATGGTCAGATAATAGAATCTGAGTTGAATAGGGCTACAAATGAATGCTTAGAACTCTCTTGTAAATATTATGTTGGGGAAGACAGAGGTCAATATCATGAAGATAATGTAGAACTGAATGACAGGCTTATAGAGTATGCTTTAGAAGAAACCCATAAGACTGTTGATGGAAGATTGTGTATGCCACTGTTATGGAACCCGAAAGTTAGTCATCTACTAGGTCGTAACTATAAAGCCAAATCAGTGTTGAAAACCCTTACATCTAAATTAGAAAAATTACCTGTTAAGTTAGCCTTAGTAAATGAAACCTTTAAGACTCGGGAAACATTAGGCATCATTAAGGAGAATATGACTAAAGCAATTGATTACCCCATAGGAATTGTTGAAGAGCTGACCAAGAATATTTACGATGAAGTTACTGGGGCTAAATTAAAGCTAGGTAAAAGTCGAAGATTTGTCAAGCGTCATGTGACAAGCCTGATTCCTTTAATGTCAAGTGACCATTGACAGCATGGCTAAAACTTAAGGAAATTCTTTCACTGTTTCATAGGAAGACATTTAATCTGTATATATTATCAGTTAAGTTTATTTTGTTTTAAATTTATTTTCCATTGACTTTTCAGGTGAAAATTCAATCCCTCCCCTCGGAGTGTATAAAATATATATTTAAATATATATTCCTAAAATATTTTGTTAAAAGTTTATGGATATTTTGGGTGATTGAGAAATTTTCTTTATGATCGGTAATTACCTTACCTGGAGAAACATTCCTTGGAATGGGTAATTATCTCCGTAGTTTACTTTAGAATTTCTTTGAATTTGTTTCTTTCAATTTGTTTATTCTAATTTAATTCTGGTTTGTTCAATTAATGTTTGAGGCTTTATTTTTCCTAATCACTGTAAATAAAATTGTGCTAATTAACAGACCTCAACCTTCGTTGTGCAAACCAAAGTAAATAGGAGTTAAAGATAACTACTAACTACCTAATTTTCTTAATATTCCGAGCCAAACAACTCTACGAAGTAACTTCGAAGTCACTGTTGGAAGGGAAAAGCAGTCCAACACCAACCGTCAAGGAGTGATTACTCTCGTTCACCTCACCTTACCTTGGGATATTTTATCAATTCTATTCTTCATCGTAGTGCTGGACATTTTCTTTAAGAATCTACGACGATGGGACTCATTGTGTTTAGTGCTACGAATACCATGAAGAACTAAATTAACTCTACACCTCGTCTGATGAATGTGGAGGCGACCAACAGCAAAGGCTATGGAATCATCATACCCATGCTCTTTTTCATCCTATGAAGTCATTATAAGGTGGGTCATTGTATTGATTGGCACAATAGTAGTGGCATTTCTTGGTGACTTTTATCATCCTCAAGTCAAAAAATAAATAAAGCCTTGAACTCAGTAATTGAAAATCGCTCTTGAAACTAGGTTTGTTTATAGGCTACTCTAATTAAAATGATCAATTGTCGACCTTAAATTGCTTGTTAATTGAAATTCGGCCTTTTAACGTATATTCCTAAGTGATGCCCTCATCCCATATATTTCATTTGTTAATTAGGTCAAAATATTGAAATGGTTGGCTTTTGATTTGCAATTCTGGGAATTAATATTGAATTTATATTAGTTTTGGAGGTGAATTTAACTTTTTGATTTACCTTTATATATTGTGAACAATTTTAGTGTAGTCAAAAATTCTATTCATATTTTCATTTAAACAATTCTGTACAAATTCTGGTTTTCAATTTTAATTGGGTGGTTAAATATTTACCTATCTTTTAGGTCTGGCTCAAGGTGGAGTGGAAAGCTTGGGACAGGAGTACATCTGCCAATGCTTCTAGGTTTGCTTTACCATAAGTAATCGCTACTCCAAGTGAACTAGCATCAACTGACAACCAACTATATATAATTAATTTGTCAAAGATTATTTAAAATCTACAGATGTTAGTTTCTGTATTACAAATAAATATTTTGTTATAACACGGTCGTTTGTCCTAAGTCATTTTTTCTGCTCAAATAATAATAATAATAATAATAATAATAATAATATTAATAATAATAATAATAATAATTATCATTATTATTATTATTATTATTATTATTATTATTATTATTATTATTATTATTATTATTATTATTATTATTATTATTATTATAATAATAATAATAATAATAATAATAATAATAATAATAATAATAATAATAATA
>NW_027170837.1:0-2500 GCF_036898095.1 Palaemon carinicauda
TATTATTATTATTATTATTATTATTATTATAATAATAATAATAATAATAATAACAACAATTATTATTATTATTATTATTATTATTAACCCAGCCATGGATGTAATGCCGTGCCGGTCCTAAGCCCGGATAAATGGGGAAGGTTAGGGAGGGGCTAACAACCCTTTCCTGTAAAACCTATATTGTTACAGAAACCGTACAAGAAGCAAATAGACCTAGACAACTTGTTGACGACTTGGGAACGAATAGGATTATGAGCTGGAAAAAACCCATAAAGTTTGCTACTTGGAATGTACGAAGTTTGTATAGAGGGGGATTTGTTGATGTACTCGAAAATGAGCTGGAAAGATATAGTATACAAATAGCTGCCCTACAAGAGATAAGATGGCTGGAAGTTGGGAAGTGTGAAACGCATAAGGGGGTCATATACTATAGTGGCAGAGAAGATGAGAGACATGAGGAGGGAGTTGGGTTTTATATTAGTAAAAATATAAGCACTGCAGTTGTGGAGTTTGAGGGTATAAGCAGCAGAATAGCAAGAATAAGGATGACTGCTAAGTGGTTTAAAATCACAGTAATAACATTACATGCCCCTACAGAAGACAGTGAAGAAGATACTAAAGATCAATGGTATGATGAAGTTCAGGAGGTTTTAACAAGGTACCGGGACACGATATGCTAATAATATTGGGGGATATGAATGCTAAAGTAGGTAAAGAAGTAGCAGCTTTTGCAGGAACCATAGGCACACATAGCTTGCATGAAAGTAGTAATGACAACGGGATTAGACTAGCAACGCTAGCCACAGCATACAATTTAGTAGTAGGGGGCACTCTGTTCCCACACAAAGAAAAGCATAAGGGCACTTGGCTTTCACCTGATGGAAATACAACCAACCAAATTGATCACATTTTAGTCAAAAGGAAATTTAGATCAGCGCTGATGGATGTGAGAGCATACAGGGGAGCAGATTTTGATTCAGATCATTACATGGTGACAGCAAAAATACGTATAAAACTAACAACAAAGAAAAAGAATGGAGGGCAAACATCTAAGATAGCTACTGAGAAACTGAAGGAAGGGGAAACAAGATTACAATATCAGGTTGAAGTAGAGAACAGATTTGCAGCTTTGGAGGTGGATGATGATGTGAGTTGGGACCAAGTAAAGCCTATAGTGCTGGAAGCAGCAGAGAGAACTGTTGGTAGGGTGGGACGACGAAGGGGAGGACAATGGTTTGATGAGGAATGCAGAGAGGCCGCCCAAAGAAGAAGAGAAACAAGATTAAAATGGATAGAGAATAGAGGAAATGCAGAGAGGAGAAGGATATATACAGAGGCAAGAAATGAGGCATGCAGCACTAACAGAAGGAAGAAAAGAATGCTGATCAATAGAGAGCTGGAAGAGATTGAGAGCAATAGCAGACTGGGAAATGTGAGGGCCGAGTTCCATGGAATAAATAAAATCAGGAAGGGATACCAGGCCAGACAAGGAATGGTGCGCAGTAGAAATGGCGATCTTTTAGTAGAGAGTGGGGAAATTGAGGAGAGATGGGTAGAACATTTTAGAACTTTGCTAAATAGAACAGCACCACCTGAACAACCTGCGGAGAATGAAGAAATTTTATTAGGAGAAGATGAAGAGGATCCAACCATAGAGGAAATTCTGGAAATAATAAAACACTTAAAGAATAATAAGTCTGCTGGCCGTGACGAAATTAGTGCAGAACTACTGAAATATGGAGGAAGACAGCTACAAGAAGCAATGGCAAATATAGTGATTGGAATTTGGAGAAGGGAAGAAATGCCTGAGGAGTGGGAGGAGGGACTGTTTGTGCCAATTCACAAGAAAGGTGATAGAACTGAATGTGGGAATTATAGAGGCATTTGTCTCTTAACTGTCGGATATAAGATTGTAGCTAAACTATTATATAATAGACTGAAGAGACATAGTGAGACCATATTAGGAGATTACCAAGCAGGGTTTAGAGCGTCTAGATCAACCATAGACCAAATATTTATTGTAAGGCAGATCCTGGAGAAGTACTGGGAATATGATAAAGAGTCCTGGCATGCCTTTATAGATTTTAAACAGGCATATGACAGTATCCAACGAGAGGCGCTATGGAGAATACTTAGAGAGTTCAGAATACCAGAGAAACTTATACGCCTAATAAAAATGTGTTATAGAAATATGAGAGGCAGAGTACGGATTGGAGGGGAAGTAACAGATCCCTTTGAAGTTGATAGTGGTTTAAAGCAAGGATGTGCTCTGTCTACGATTCTTTTTAACCTAGTGCTGGAATGGGTCATGAGACAAACACCACAGGGTAATGGAGTACACCTTGGGGGTACTATGTGTGATAGATTAGCTTATGCTGATGATATTGACTTTTGTGGTGAAAGTATCCAAGAAATTGATAGAAAAATAAGAATTTTTAGAGAAGTTGCAAATCGAGTTGGCCTGGAAATAAATGAGTCTAAAACCAAAATCTTGAAAGTT